>NC_092268.1:9252201-9254701 GCF_036320965.1 Panulirus ornatus
AAGGGGGGGGGGGAATGGGGAGGGGAATGGGGGAAGGGGGGGAAAGGGGAGGGGGAAAAGGGGGGGGGCATGGGGAGGGGAAAAGGGGAGGGGAAGGGAGGGGAAAGGGGAGGGGAAAGGGGAGGGGAAAGGGGGGGGGAAAGGGGAGGGAAAAGGGGAGGGTTTGGGGGGGGGGGAAAGGGGAAGGGAATGGGGGGGGGAAAGGGGGGGATGGGAGGGGAATGGGAGGGGAAAGGGGAGGGGAAAGGGGGGGGGGAAGGGGGGGGGAATGGGGAGGGGGGTTTGGGGGGGGGAATGGGAAGGGGGGAAAGGGGGGGGGAATGGGGGGGGGGGAAGGGTGGGGGGGAAAGGGGAGGGGAAAGGGGGGGGATGGGAGGGGGGTGGGGAGGGGAATGGGGGGGGAAAGGGGAGGGGAATGGGGGGGAAAGGGGGGAAATGGGGGGGGGGAAAGGGGGGGGGAATGGGGGGGGAATGGGGGGGGGGAATTTTGGGGAGGGGAAGGGTGGGGAATGGGGGGGGGGAATGGGGGGGGAAGGGGGGGGGGAAAGGGGAGGGGTTGGGGGGGGAAAGGGGGGGGAATGGGGAGGGAAAAGGGGAGGGGAATGGGGGGGGAATGGGAGGGGAAAGGGGAGGGGGGGAAAGGGGGGGGAAAAGGGGGGGGGGGAAGGAGGGGAATTGGGGGAAAGGGGAAGGGAGGGGAAAAAAGGGGGGAATGGGGAGGGGGAATGGGAGGGGGGAAAGGGGGGGGGAAAGGGGGGGAAAAAGGGGGAAAAAGGATTTAAGTGTTTGGAAATTGGTGGAAAAAAAATAGGTAAGTTGCATGGCCATAATTGGCTCAACTTTATATGTGTCCAATCCGCCTCTTCTCATTTTACATAATTTTTAAACCCTCAGCATGATTCAACAACGCTTCCCCCAATAAACTATCCCCCTTTGCTATGATTCAACAAACGCTCCCCCAAACATCTAATTCCCTAGCTATGATTCACACAAAAGCTCCACCCAATCATTAATCCCTTTGTTTGATTAAAACAAAAAGTCCAAACCCTTTATCTAATCCCTCTAGCTATGATTCACACAAACGTCACCCAAACTGCCCGGGTTCGCCACGACGGGGGCCCCTCCTCCTTCCTCCTCCATCATCAACCAATCTTCATTTTGTTGTCCAAACCAAAAAAAATTAAAAAAATAAATAATCCAAATTACACTAGAAGCTAAGAGATCCTTTCGTCATTTTCTTTCAAAAAAAAAAAATTCCATTTAAAAATGACTAAGTACAGGTGAAAGAGAAGGTTACAAATTTTCATTTCCAAAAATTTTTTAGCATAATAATCTACTTTAAATGAATACACAATATCTATAACAAATTTTGTCATTTCAATGAAATTAGACTTTGAAACAGGTAATTGAATATCATCCAAGACATCAAATATATATTCTAAAAGGTCATTAACTGGAACTTTAGTGAAAAGTGAGGAAACATCAAAGCTAACTAGTTTGAAATCAAAATTAACATTGATATTGTTTAACTTGTTGACTAAATCTACATTGTTCATGATATTAGAATTTGATATCTTACCCACTAAAGGGCTTAAAAAATAAACTAACCATTTTGACAATTTATATGTGATAGAGCCTACTGAACTCACTATAGGTCTTGCTGGAAAATTTTGTTTATGTGTTTTGATAAGTCCATACATATATGGCAATGAAGGGGACAAAGATGACATACTTTTGATAAGAGAAATGTTACCTTTCAACCACAACTTCATTTCTTTATTGAAGTGAGACTTAACTGCTTCTAAGGGATTTTTACTAAGTTTAGAATATGTTGTGTCATCATTTAGAAGATCATTAATTTTAGATAAATAATTACTTTTGTCTAAAATCACAACAGTGTTAGCCTTATCTGCTTTGGTAATATGTATATCCTTGTCTTTTTTTTTAAGGTGTTAATAGCTCTTATGAATCTTTTAGGGCAATTAGCTTCCACTGGTTTTGACAAACTGGCATACACTAAACCCTTACAAATATTAATATCATCATTACTTGAATTACTGTCAATTACTATCAAGAATATCTTAATCAGGAATTCACCAGAAAATTCTCCTGGATGCATCTATAAAGTGCCATGTAGAAGTTGTGATAAATTTTATGTTGGTCAGACTGGTAAGGATCTTTCTGTTAGACTTAAACAACATAAATATAGTATAAGAACGGGACAAGAATCAAATGCCTTGTTTAATCATATTAAAAACTATGATCATTGTATTGGCTTGAGTAACGCCATCTCAGTTGTTAACTCTAACTCTATTACCAAGAGAAATATCATTGAATCTTCTATTATTAAATACACAAAGAATTATCATCTTAATATTAGTGATGGTCTATACAAATTAGATAACTTTATTGTTGATAAAATTTGTAAAATGATAAGTTTATGAACGCTCGTTGTATGTTTTGGACAATCACATGTTTACCAAATGGCGTCCTAGCTTCG
>NC_092268.1:9264701-9272201 GCF_036320965.1 Panulirus ornatus
CACCTACTGTAACCACTCCCTCCACCTACTGTAACCACTTCCTCCACCTACTGTAACCACTTCCTCCACCTACTGTAACCACTCCCTCCACCTACTGTAACCACTCCCTCCACCTACTGTAACCACTCCCTCCACCTACTGTAACCACTCCCTCCACCTACTGTAACCACTACCTCCACCCTCTGTAACCACTCCCTCCACCTACTGTAACCACTTCCTCCACCTACTGTAACCACTTCCTCCACCTACTGTAACCACTTCCTCCACCTACTGTAACCACTCCCTCCACCTACTGTAACCACTTCCTCCACCTACTGTAACCATCACCCAATCCTGGTGGGTAAGTCCCATTGCTCCTCATCCACACCAAACTTGCTCAGCCACACTAAAGTTGTATCATTTTTTTTAACTTTCTTTTTCTTTAAAAGTTTGACTCCTGGATATGACATGGGGGAGGGAGGGGAAGAAACAATGATAGATCATCTCTTGTGTGTTGCCAAGATGGCTCGAGAATTCTCTCTCTCTCTCTCTCTCTCTCTCTCTCTCTCTCTCTCTCTCTCTCTCTCTCTCTCTCAAACACACACACACACACACACACACACACACACACACACCAGTGGGTTTAGGGAAAAATTCATCCAACACACACACACACACACAGAGAAAAAAAATGGGCCCAATTTCTTCGCCGTCGTCTGGGAGGAAATTGGCAAACCCCAGGTTCTAAATTGGGAGTCGGGTGGGAGTGGGAGTGGAGGGAAGGAGGTAAGGAGGGCAGTGGGTGGAGGGAGGTGAGGGAGAATATATTGGCAACAAAGGGGGAAAAATATTCTTACACAAACGTCATTTTCTTATGTGTTATATATATATATATATATATATATATATATATATATATATATATATATCTACAGTTTGCTTTGTCGCTGTCTCCCGCGTTAGCGAGGTAGCGCAAGGAAACAGACGAAAGAATGGCCCAACCCACCCACATACACATGTATATACATACACATCCACACACACAAATATACATACCTATACATCTCAACGTATACATAAATATACACACACAGACATACACATATATACACATGTACATAATTCATACTGTCTGCCTTTATTCATTCCCATCGCCACCTCGCCACACATGAAATAACAACCCCCTCCCCCCTCATGTGCGTGAGGTAGCGCTAGGAAAAGACAACAAAGGCCACATTCGTTCATACTCAGTCTCTAGCTGTCATGTATAAGGCACCGAAACCACAGCTCCCTTTCCACATCCACGCCCCGCAGAACATTCCATGGTTTACCCCAGACGCTTCACATGCCCTGGTTCAATACAATGACAGCACGTCGACCCCGGTATACCACATCGTTCCAATTCACTATATTCCTTGCACGCCTTTCATCCTCTTGTATGTTCAGGCCCCCATCACTCAAAATCTTTTTCACTCCATCTTTCCACCTCCAATTTGGTCTCCCACTTCTCGTTCCCTCCACTTCTAACACATATATCCTCTTGGTCAATCTTTCCTCACTAGTTCTCTCCATGTGACCAAACCATTTCAAAACACCCTCTTCTGCTCTCTCAACCACACTCTTTTTATTTCCACACATCTCTCTTACCCTTTCATTACTTACTCGATCAAACCATCTCACACCACATATTGTCCTCAAACATCTCATTTCCAACACATCCACCCTCCTCCGCGCAACTCTATCCATAGCCCACGCCTCGAAACCATATAACATTGTTGGAACCACTATTCCTTCAAACATACCCATTTTTGCTCTCCGAAATAATGTTCTCGACTTCCACACATTCTTCAACGCTCCCAGAACTTTCGCCCCCTCCCCCACCCTATGATTCACTTCCGCTTCCATGGTTCCATCCGCTGCCAAATCCACTCCCAGATATCTAAAACACTTCACTTCCTCCAGTTTTTCTCCATTCAAACTTACCTCTCAGTTGACTTGTCCCTCAACCCTACTGTACCTAATAACCTTGCTCTTATTCACATTTACTCTCAGCTTTCTTCTTTCACACACTTTACCAAACTCATTCCCAGCTTCTGCAGTTTCTCACCCGAATCAGCCACCAGCACTGCATCATCAGCAAACAACAACTGACTCACTTCCCAAGCTCTCTCATCCACAACAGACTGCATACTTGCCCCCTTTTCCAAAACTCTTGCATTCACCTCCATAACAACCCCATCCATAAACAAATTAAACAACCATGGAGACATCACACACCCCTGCCGCAAACCTACATTCACTGAGAACCAATCATTTTCCTCTCTTCCTACACGTACACATGCCTTACATCCTTGATGAAAACTTTTCACTGCTTCTAACAACTTGCCTCCCACACCATATATTCTTAATACCTTCCACAGAGCATCTCTATCAAATCTATCATATGCCTTCTCCAGATCCATAAATGCTACATACAAATCCATTTGCTTTTCTAAGTATTTCTCACATACATTCTTCAAAGCAAACACCTGATCCACACATCCTCTACCACTTTTGAAACCACACTGTTCTTCCCTAATCTGATGCCCTGTACATGCCTTCACCCTCTCAATCAATACCCTCCCATATAATTTACCAGGAATACTCAACAAACTTATACCTCTGTAATTTGAGCACTCACTCTTATCCCCTTTGCCTTTGTACAATGGCACTATGCACGCATTCCGCTAATCCTCAGGCACCTCACCATGAGTCATACATACATTAAATAACCTTACCAACCAGTCAACAATGCAGTCACCCCCTTTTTTAATAAATTCCACTGCAATACCATCCAAACCTGCTGCCTTTCCGGCTTTCATCTTCCGCAAAACGTTTACTACCTCTTCCCTCTTTACCAAATCATTTTCCCTATCCCTCTCACTTTGCACGCCACCTCGACCAAAACACCCTTTATCTGCCACTCTATCATCAAACACATTCAACAAACCTTCAAAATACTCACTCCATCTCCTTCTCACATCACCACTACTTGTTATCACCTCCCCATTAGCCCCCTTCACTGAAGTTCCCATTGATTCCCTTGTCTTACGCACTTTATTTACCTCCTTCCAAAACATCTTTTTATTCTCCCTAAAATTTAATGATACTCTCACCCCAACTCTCATTTGCCCTCTTTTTCACCTCTTGCACCTTTTTCTTGACCTCCTGCCTCTTTTTTTTATACATCTCCCAATCATTTGCATTATTTCCCTACATAAATCGTCCAAATGCCTCTCTCTTCTCTTTCACTACTCTAATCTTACTTCTTCATCCCACCACTCACTACCCTTTCTAATCTGCCCACCTCCCACGCTTCTCATGCCACAAGCATCTTTTGCGCAAGCCATCACTGCTTTCCTAAGTACATCCCATTCCTCCCCCACTCCCCTTACGCCTTTTGTTCTCACCTTTTTCCATTCTGTACTCAGTCTCTCCTGGTACTTCCTCACACAAGTCTCCTTCCCAAGCTCACTTAATCTCACCACTCTTTTCACCCCAACATTCTCTCTTCTTTTCTGAAAACCTCTACAAATTTTCACCTTCGCCTCCACAAGATAATGATCAGACATCCCTCCAGTTGCACCTCTCAGCACATTAACATCCAAAAGTCTCTCTTTTGCGCGCCTATCAATTAACACGTAATCCAATAACGCTCTCTATCCATCTCTCCTACTTACATACGTATACTTATGTATATCTCTATTCTTAAACCAGGTATTCCCAATCACCTGTCCTTTTTCAGCACACAAATCTAGAAGCTCTTCACCATTTCCATTTACGACACTGAACACCCCATGTACACCAATCATTCCCTCAACTGCCACATTACTCACCTTTGCATTCAAATCACCCATCACTATAACCCGGTCTCGTGCATCAAAACTACTAACACACTCATTCAGCTGCTCCCAAAACACTTGCCTCTCATGATCTTTCTTTTCATATATATATATATATATATATATATATATATATATATATATATATATATATATATATATATATATATATATATATATTCCAAATGAAGGAACAGAGAAGGGGGCCAATTGAGGATATTCCCACCAAGGCTCAGTCCTCTGTTCTTGACGCTACCTCGCTAACGCGGGAAATTCTCTAATTTCTTTATCATGATAATGTCTCCATTTTCTATTTCTTTATCATGTCCCCCATTTTCTACTGCTTTATCATAATTACTGCGAGGAAAATCAAGTCTTTTCTGATCAACACCTTCCACAGCGAAGTGGGGAGAGGGGTCCCTCCCTCCCTCCATTTCCCACCTCTTCCCTTCCCTTGCCCATCTCGTCCTTTCCCTTGCCCATCTCGTCCCCTCCACTTCCCATCTCTTCCCTTCCCTTGCCCATCTCGTAACATAACATGTCTCGCCCCCCTTACCCCCGGCCTGCCATCAGCGCCGCCCCCCATATACCACAATTACTTCTAGTGCCTTTTCTTGGCAGACGGACGGCCTTGCGATGCAATACCTTCCATTACTCTCTCTCTCTCTCTCTCTCTCTCTCTCTCTCTCTCTCTCTCTCTCTCTCTCTCTCTCTCTAAGGCTTCCACAACTTCGCCATCAGCTGAGAGAGAGAGAGAGAGAGAGAGAGAGAGAGAGAGAGAGAGAGAGAGAGAGAGAGAGAGAGAGAGAGTGTGTGCTTTAAATCTAGCTCAACCAGAAGACAGTGAAATACATTTCCTTTATTTGATAAATCCACGAAAATCTACACTTACACTTAGAATAAGTAGCCTGGATCCTCCTATGGTGTGAGGGCATCACACACTCTGCCAGTCACACACTCTGCCAGTCACACACTCTGCCAGTCACACACTCTGCCAGTCACACACTCTACCACAGTCACACACTCTACCACAGTTACACACTCTACCACAGTCACACACTCTACCACAGTTACACACTCTACCACAGTCACACACTCTACCACAGTCACACACTCTACCACAGTCACACACTCTACCACAGTTACACACTCTACCACAGTCACACACTCTACCACAGTTACACACTCTACCACAGTCACAGACTCTGCCACAGTTACACACTCTACCACAGTCACACACTCTACCACAGTTACACACTCTACCACAGTCACACACTCTACCACAGTCACACACTCTACCACAGTCACACACTCTACCACAGTTACACACTCTACCACAGTCACACACTCTACCACAGTTACACACTCTACCACAGTTACACACTCTACCACAGTTACACACTCTACCACAGTCACACACTCTACCACAGTTACACACTCTACCACAGTCACACACTCTACCACAGTCACACACTCTACCACAGTTACACACTCTACCACAGTCACACACTCTACCACAGTTACACACTCTACCACAGTCACAGACTCTGCCACAGTCACAGACTCTGCCACAGTCACACACTCTACCACAGTCACAGACTCTGCCACAGTCACACACTCTACCACAGTCACACACTCTACCACAGTCACAGACTCTGCCACAGTCACACACTCTACCACAGTCACACACTCGTGGACCTCCCGTTGTAACGGACCCTGTGTGTGTACTTCACCGTCACACATTCGTGGACGGACCCCCGTTGTAACGGACCCTGTGTGTGTACTCACTTCTTCTTGATGGAGCGTACACCGTCGTGGACGAAGGGTCTGTTGTAACCATGACGGACCATGTAGCTGGACATGTGTGGGTGGTGACGCTTGAGGACCATGGCTGAGTTGGTCTCCTGAACCGTACCGAACTTGTAGGCAGGAGTGACCGAGGATGGGTACTGGAGCTGTGGGCGAGAGACGACGATGATGGACGAGACATGAGGATGGGTACTGGAGCTGTGGGCGAGAGACGTGTGATGATGGACGAGACATGAGGATGGGTACTGGAGCTGTGGGCGAGAGACGACGATGATGGGTGAGGCATGAGGATGTGTACTGGAGCTGTGGGCGAGAGACGTGTGATGATGGGCGAGACATGAGGATGGGTACTGGAGCTGTGGGCGAGAGACGTGTGATGATGGACGAGACACATTGAGGATGGGTACTGGAGCTGTGGGCGAGAGACGTGTGATGATGATGGGTGAGGCATGAGGATGATGGGGGAGACGTGTGAGAGATGATGTGTATGTATGTGTGTGCATGTGTGTGTATGTATGTGTGTGTGTGTGTGTGTGTGTGTGTGTGTGTGTGTGTGTGTGTGTGTATGTATGTGTGTGTGTATGTATGTGTGTGTGTGTGTGTGTGTGTGTGTGTGTTATTTATTTATTTACTCACAAGTTCTTCATCTCAGATAAGCCAACATAACATCTTCGTAATGACATATATTCAGAATGTAACAAACATATTCAAGTAATCTGGATTATCTTATATAATTCATGAATTGGAAAAGAAAATATCAATACTATTCTATAATCAATAATTATCATAAATCCTTAAATAATTATATATTCAAATTATTAATTTACTATAATTACAATAAACAAAATTCGCTTCCAGATATCAGACATCCCCAAAAATTTCTAACCAAAACCCCCCCTTAAATAACCCCCAGAGTATCCTGCAGACTAGACACCCCAGATATCCTAGACCCCTTTACATAACCCCAGAGAATCCCAGGGTTCCCTACAGAGCCCCACGAACACCCCCAGAGACTAGACCCACCAATGCTGAAATTGGTTAACCTCATCCCCCCAGAGACCATACAGATACATCTCCCCAGACCCCCATAGACACCCCAGAGACAGACGACATACAGGTACATCTACCCAGACCCCTAATACACAACCCCAGACACAGACAACTTTCTCACACCCCAGAGAGTACAGATTGTCTCAACCACTGCATACCCCAAATATTTCCCCCATACCCCCAGAGGGACGGAAGCGAAAGACGTCTGGGAAGTTTTGGAACTTGTCTTCATTGATCAAAGCCCCAGATACCAGAGATTCCCCCAGAGTCCTAACATGCCTCCAGACGCTCCCCAGATATATCAAAATTCCTGCACACTAGCCATCCCCCAGAGTGTTACAATGAACGTTCATGTTCACCCTGTCTCCGTCACTCCAGAGATTCTCCGGGGTAATTCCCATGAACGTTCTGTGCACTTATATCTCCGTCACCCCAGAGATCCCCCGGATAATTCTCATCAATATTATTAGCTTACCCCCAGAATACTTCAGCTTTCCCCAGACATAAAGGTTATGAATTCCCGTACAGTATCTTCCAGCGCTCCCAAAGCGACCCCGTAGATCCCCAGAGATTCACACTGGGTCTCTCCCAGTGACACAAGGTTCGCCTTTGGTCAATAACCTTCTGAAGACCCACACGTTCCACCTATCTACCTACACTACCCCTGAGATTCCCCAGAGAAACCCCCTTACCCCTCAGAGAAACTCCCTTACCATAGAGAAACCCCCTGACCCCAGAGAAAATCCCTTATCATAAACCCCATTACCTCCAGAGAAACCCA
>NC_092268.1:9277201-9282201 GCF_036320965.1 Panulirus ornatus
ATAATTATTCAATTCTACACTTAAGACAAAATAACTTTAAAACAACTATCATAATCTACACTTAGAAACAAAAATACCTTTAAAATAATTATTCTAATCTACAATTAGAAACAAAAATAACAATTATTCAATCTACATTTAGAAAAAATTGCTTTAGAATAATCATTTCAATCTACACTTAAAACCCTTTAAAATTAATTTCTAATCTACACTTAGACAAAATTACTTTAAAATAGTTTCAATCTACACTTAGAAACAAAAATAACTTTAAAATAATTATTTTAATCTGCACGTAGAAAATAACTTTAAAATGATTACTTTAATCTACACTTAGAAACAAAAATATCTTTCAAATAATCATTTCAATCTACACTTAGAAAAAACAACTTTAAAACAATTATTTCTATCTACACTTAAACACAAAAATAACTTTAACACAATCATTTTAATCTACACCTACAAACAAAAATAAATTTAAAATGATTATTTCAATCTACACTAAGAAACAAAAATAACTTTAAAATAATTATTTCAATCTACACTTAGAAAAGAATAACTTTAAAACAATCATTTTAATCTACACTTAGAAACAAAAAACTAAAATGATTATTTCAATCTACTCTTAGGAAGATAGCTTTAAAATAATCTTTTTAATATCCACCTGACACAATCTTTTTTTTAATATCATTTTAATCTACACCCAGAAACAAAAATGAATCTAAAATAATTATTTTAATCTACTCTTAGAAAGAAAATTAACTTTAAAATAATCATTTTAATCTACACTTAGAAACAAAAATAACTTTAAAATAATTATATTAATCTACGCTTAGAAAAGAATAACTTTAAAACGATTATTTCAATCTACACTTTGAAACAAAATAACGAAAATGATTATTTCAATCGACACTTAGAAAGAAGAATAACTATAAAATACTCATTTTAATCTACACTTAAGACAAAATCTTTCTTAAAATAATTATCTTAATCTACACTTACAAAAATAACTAAAATGATTATTCTAATCTACACTTAGAAACAAAAATAACTTTAAAATAATTATTTTAATCTACACTTAGACACAAAAATAACTTTAAAATAGTTGTTCTAATCTACAGTTAAAAACAAAAATAACTTCAAAATAATTATCTTATTCTATACTTAGAAAAAAAATTAGAATAATCATTTCAGAAACAAAAATAACTTTAAAATAATTATTTCAATCTACACTTAAAAATGATTTTGAAATAATCATTTTAATTTACACTTAGAAACAAAAATGACGTCAAAATAATTATTTTAATTTACACTTAGAAAAAAATAACTTTAAAATAATTATTTTAATCATATCTTCTGCCGCTCATTATATATGTTCCTAACAAGCGAGCAATTCAAACTCCTATAATATAGTTCTATCCTCGTTAGAGAAGCGATTCAGCACTATAAGCCAATATATATATATATATATATATATATATATATATATATATATATATATATATATATATATATTCAAGTAAATTCAAGGAGACATATATTGTGTTACACAGTAGACATACACTTATTGTATATAATGTACACGCACAGTATATCATATACACCTATAGTATATCTATACACCCTCAATATATAGAATACCATCCTACTCGCCCGTAATATATCTACAATCTACACCCACACAGACCAAAATGTCCCAAAAACCATTTCCAAAATTTCATCAAAGCTCAGATGTCCATGTGTGACAACAGCAATGGCCGACGCCCCCCCCCCCCCCACACACACAATAAGGCCAATGTCATGGGGGGGGGGACATGGGACAATGGGTCCCGCTCTAACGGCCTGAGATGGGTAGTTAGGGGTGGTGGGGTGGGGTGGGGGGTGGGTTGTAATTACACCTGCGGGAGTTAATTGGTCGAGTCCTGATTAGCGAGGGGGGTTAATTGGTGACGTTAGAATTATATGGAGGTGGGCGGGTTGGGGAGCAAGGGGGGGGGGGGGGTTGAGATAGATAGACAGATAGGTAGACAGAGAGACAGGAAGAGAGAGAGAGAGAGAGAGAGAGAGAGAGAGAGAGAGAGAGAGAGAGAGAGAGTAGGAAATTTTCCCTTCATTCCATTTTCTTCCAATACCACCACTCCATTTTCCTTCCCCTTGAACTGTTTCCCCCATCTTATACACTCGCCGTTTCCCTAATGTCAACTCAGCGCCCAAACTCTCTGTACCCCCTTTTCCGACTCCACCCCCATCCCACCCCAACAAAAAATTAAAGATGAAAAATAAAGAAATCTATGAATATAAAAACAAAAATGCCCGTCGAGATCCTGGCCACACTAACATCTCTCTCGCATATCTGTTCGAGAGACAGCAAAATTATTGGCCTTAAAACCCATCGTCAAAATAATTGTTATAAAAACTGACCACATTAAGTAACACTGACGTCAAGAAAAAATCAAAATTTTTGACCTATAAATCATATATATTCATCTAAAAATCATTAATTTACGAATCAAATATTCTAAAAAAATTTTATAATTTTTTTCCTAAATTTCCATTTATAAAATACGATATAAAGAAGGAACTAAGACTTTAATTCAATCACTTTTTAATACAAATTTTATATATTTACTTATGTATGTTCAAAACTGTCTCTTATAGTAGTTATAACTTGACGATGATTAACATTAATGACTCCTGGCAATTAGGTAGTCGTGAAACCCTTATAACAGAGCAAACAACCCAGGAAATTACAGTTAACAACCCCTGGAACTACTGTTACGAATCCTTGTGAATAACCAACTCCTCACAACCATGATTTAATGTCCGCCATTACACAACCCTGAAATACGATCCCTGGTAGATGGTCCATTTAACCTTACAGCCCATTTTCCTCTTTGATTTGAAAATATAAATTTCTTCTTCAATGATGTGGAAAAATGAGTTTATATAGAAGATTTAGGGAAGGAAAAATCATATACATCTTTTTCCCTGACAAATTTCATATACAAAACTCAAAATGCGACTATATCTTGAAAGAAAATGGGAAACAATACAGCTGTAGCCATACCTTACCAGTAAACATTATAATTCATCAACATCCACAACATTTTTGTTATAAAACTGAACCGACAAGAGATCAGCATTTTTTTTCCCTCGTGTAAATTGGCCTTTTGTGAGCTACCAATTCCCAATAAACAACCATCGTTTGATCTATGTTGAGGAGAGCTGTCCCACGTGAGGCAATCACGGGCCCGCCCAGGGTCGAGCGTACGGGTTCGAATCCTAGCTGCGGCAGTCGGCCCACAGTCAACTCAGCTGTTCATCCTCCACCCCCTAGGGGTTGGTCGATAAAATGGGTACCTGGCTCAGGCTAGGATATATATATATATATATATATATATATATATATATATATATATATATATATATATATATATATATATATTATATTTTATCTATTTTGCTTTGTCGCTGTCTCCCGCATTTGCGAGGTAGCGCAAGGAAACAGAAGAAAGAAATGGCCCAACCCACCCCCATACACATGTATATACACACACGTCCACACACGCAAACATACACACCCATACATCTCAATGTACACTTATATATACACACACAGACACATACATATCATGCACACAATTCACACTGTCTGCCTTTATTCATTCCCATCGCCACCTCGCCACACATGGAATACCATCCCCCTCCCCCCTCATGTGTGCGAGGTAGCGCTAGGAAAAGATAACAAAGGCCACATTCGTTCACACTCAGTCTCCAACTGTCATGCAATAATGCCCGAAACCACAGCTCCCTTTCCACATCCAGGCCCCCACACAACTTTCCATGGTTTACCCCAGACGCTTCACATGCCCTGATTCAATCCAATGACAGCACGTCAACCCCGGTATACCAATCGTTCCAATTCACTCTATTCCTTGCCCGCCTTTCACCCTCCTGCATGTTCAGGCCCCGATCACTCAAAATCTTTTTCACTCCATCTTTCCACCTCCAATTTGGTCTCCCACTTCTCCTCGTTCCCTCCACCTCTGACACATATATCCTCTTGGTCAATCTTTCCTCACTCATTCTCTCCATGTGCCCAAACCATTTCAAAACACCCTCTTCTGCTCTCTCAACCACGCTCTTTTTATTTCCACACATCTCTCTTACCCTTACGTTACTTACTCGATCAAACCACCTCACACCACACATTGTCCTCAAACATCTCATTTCCAGCACATCCATCCTCCTGCGCACAACTCTATCCATAGCCCACGCCTCGCAACCATACAACATTGTTGGAACCACTATTCCTTCAAACATACCCATTTTTGCTTTCCGAGATGATGTATATATTTATATATACCCTTTCAAAACGAACCTCATCAGTAATATAAGTATAAATCAAACAGGATCAAATAATCATTATAATTACCTTACATCAAATCATTAGTTGCTTAAATTAAATTTGGAAACAGGTTATCAATGTATCTACTCGAAACAGATTAAAGACATATCAATCTTAACAAAAAAGTTACAATTGTCTTTTGATCTCTTTTCACCTTTCTTGAACAAACTTAGGATTTAAAGTGATGATTCTAATGTCTAATGTGATGATTCTAATTTTTAATGCGACGATTCTAATCTATAATGTGATATTTGTAATTTCTAATGCGATGATTCTGATCTACTGCGTCTTTCTCATCTCTCTTGACCACCTGACATGTAAATTATATGTGACCAAATATATGCACCAGAATTTAACCCCACACCCATCCAACAGGTTCCAGAAGTCTACAACTACCCTCCAATAGGCTCCAGGAGTCTACATCTACCTCTAACAGATTCCAGAAGTCTACATCTACCTCCAACAGGTTCCAGGAGTCTACATCTACCCCAACAGGTTCTAGATATCTACATCGACTTAGTCCAAAATCTGATTCTCATATTCCATTTCGAGCGGCCTCCATCTCTTTCTCCCCCCCCCCCCCCCCCCAAAGCCA
>NC_092268.1:9287201-9292201 GCF_036320965.1 Panulirus ornatus
GCTAAATTAAATGTTCAACAAAATGTTATATTACACAAAACATAATTACAAAACTGATGCATTGATATAAATATCTCTCTCTCCATCTCTCTCTGTATATATATATATATATATATATATATATATATATATATATATATATATATATATATATATATATATATTTTATTCATTATTTATTTTGCTTTGTCCCTGTCTCCCGCGTTAGCGAGGTAGCGCAAGGAAACAGACGAAAGAATGGCCAAACCCGCCCACATACACATGTATATACATACACGTCCACACACCCAAATATACATACCTATACATCTCAACATATACATACATACACACACAGACATATACATATATACACATGTACATAATTCATACTGTCTGCCTTTATTCATTCCCGTCGCCACCCCATCACACATGAAATAACAACGCCCTCCCCCGCATGTGCGCGAAGTAGCGCCAGGAAAAGACAGCAAAGGCCACATTCGTTCACATTCAGTCTCTAGCTGTCATGTTATAATCCACCGAAACCACAGCTCCCTTTCCACATCCAGGCCCCACAAAACTTTCCATGGTTTACCCTTGACGCTTCACATGCCCTGGTTCAATCCACTGAGAGCACGTCGACCCCGGTACACCACATCGTTCCAATTCACTCTATTCCTTGCACGCCTTTCACCCTCCTGCATGTTCAGGCCCCGATCACTCAAAATCTTTTTCACTCCATTTTTCCACCTCCAATTTCGTCTCCCACTCCTCCTCGTTCCCTCCACCTCTGACACATATATCCTCTTGGTCAATCTTTCCTCACTCATTCTCTCCATGTGACCAAACCATTTCAAAACACCCTCTTCTGCTCTCTTAACCACACTCTCTTTATTACCTCATACACACACACACACACATGGTATTGCAATGGAATTTATCATAAAAGGGGGTGACTGTATCATTGACTGGTTGGTAAGGTTATTTAATGTATGTATGACTCATGGTGAGGTGCCTGAGGAGTGGCGGAATGCGTGCATAGTGCCATTGTACAAAGGCAAAGAGGATAAGAGTGAGTGCTCAAATTACAGAGGTATAAGTTTGTTGAGTATTCCTGGTAAATTATATGGGAGGGTATTGATTGAGAGGGTGAAGGCATGTACAGAGCATCAGATTGGGGAAGAGCAGTGTGGTTTCAGAAGTGGTAGAGGATGTGTGGATCAGGTGTTTGCTTTGAAGAATGTATGTGAGAAATACTTAGAAAAGCAAATGGATTTGTATGTAGCATTTATGGATCTGGAGAAGGCATATGATAGAGTTGATAGAGATGCTCTGTGGAAGGTACTAAGAATATATGGTGTGGGAGGCAAGTTGTTAGAAGCAGTGAAAAGTTTTTATCGAGGATGTAAGGCATGTATACGTGTAGGAAGAGAGGAAAGTGATTGGTTCTCAGTGAATGTTGGCTTGCGGCAGGGGTGTGTGATGTCTCCATGGTTGTTTAATTTGTTTATGGATGGGGTTGTTAGGGAGGTGAATGCAAGAGTTCTGGAAAGAGGGGCAAGTATGAAGTCTGTTGGGGATGAGAGAGCTGGTGAAGCTGGTGACTGAGTTTGGTAAAGTGTGTGAAAGAAGAAAGTTAAAAGTAAATGTGAATAAGAGCAAGGCTATTAGGTACAGTAGGGTTGAGGGTCAAGTCAATTGGGAGGTAAGTTTGAAGGGAGAAAAACTGGAGGAAGTAAAGTGTTTTAGATATCTGGGAGTGGATCTGGGGGTGGATCTGGCAGCGGATGGAACCATGGAAGCGGAAGTGAATCATAGGGTGGGGGAGGGGGCGAAAATCCTGGGAACCTTGAAGAATGTGTGGAAGTCGAGAACATTATCTCCGAAAGCAAAAATGGGTATGTTTGAAGGAATAGTGGTTCCAACAATGTTGTATGGTTGCGAGGCGTAGGCTATGGATAGAGTTGTGCGCAGGAGGGTGGATGTGCTGGAAATGAAATGTTTGAGGACAATATGTGGTGTGAGGTGGTTTGATCGAGTAAGTAATGTAAGGGTAAGAGAGATGTGTTAAAATAAAAGACTGTGGTTGAGAGAGCAGAAGAGGGTGTTTTGAAATGGTTTGGTCACATGGAGAGAATGAGTGAAGAAAGATTGACCAAGAGGATATATGTGTCAGAGGTGGAGGGAACGAGGAGAAGTGGGAGACCAAATTGGAGGTGGAAAGATGGAGTGAAAAAGATTTTGAGTGATCGGGGAATGAACATGCAGGAGGGTGAAAGGCGTGCAAGGAAGAGTGAAATGGAACGATGTGGTATACCGGGGTCGACGTGCTGTCAATGGATTGAATCAGGGCATGTAAAGCGTCTGGGGTTAACCATGGAAAGTTCTGTAGGGCCTGGATGTGGAAAGGGAGCTGTGGTTTCGGTGCATTATTACATGACAGCTAGAGACTGAGTGTGAACGAATGTGGCCTTTGTTGTCTTTTCCTAGCGCTACCTCGCACACATGACGGGGGAGGGGGTTGTTATTCCATGTGTGGCGAGGTGGCGATGGGAATGAATAAAGGCAGACAGTATGAATTATGTGTATATATGTATATGTCTTTGTGTGTATCTATATGCATACGTTGAGATGTATAGGTATGTATATTTGCGTGTGTGGACGTGTATGTATATACATGTGTATGTGGGTGGATTGGGCCATTCTTTCGTCTGTTTCCTTGCGCTACCTCGTTAACGTGGGAGACAGCGACAAAGTAAAATAATAATAAATATAATATATATATATATATATATATATATATATATATATATATATATATATATATATATATATATATATATGGTCAAGATATTTCTTCTAAGTCTTAAATAATACTGCAGTTGTAGGAGTGGAGAGTACGTGGGGGTTGTGAATACAACCCAGGGCTGTTGTGTGTCTATACGAGCCACCAGGATTAATTGAAAGATTAATCTACGAGAATGACATGTTATCTACATCTTGCATATATCCATGTTATCTTCAGTTTAAATATATCCATGTTATCTTCAGTTTGAATATATCCATGTTATCTTCAGTTTGAATATATCCATGTTATCTTCAGTTTAAATATATCCATGTTATCTTCAGTTTGAATATATCCATGTTATCTTCAGTTTGAATATATCCATGTTATCTTCAGTTTAAATATATCCATGTTATCTTCAGTTTGAATATATCCATGTTATCTTCAGTTTGAATATAACCATGTTATCTTCAGTTTGAATATATCCATGTTATCTTCAGTTTAAATATAACCATTTTATCTTCAGTTTGAATATATCCATGTTATCTTCAGATTGAATATATCCATGTTATCTTCAGTTTGAATATATCCATGTTATCTTCAGTTTAAATATAACCATTTTATCATCAGTTTGAATATATCCATGTTATCTTCAGTTTGAATATATCCATGTTATCTTCAGCTTGAATATATCCATGTTATCTTCAGTTTGAATATATCCATGTTATCTTCAGTTTGAATATATCCATGTTATCTTCAGTTTGAATATATCCATGTTATCTTCAGTTTGAATATATCCATGTTATCTTCAGCTTGAATATATCCATGTTATCTTCAGCTTGAATACATCCATGTTATCTTCAGCTTGAATATATCCATGTTATCTTCAGTTTGAATATATCCATGTTATCTTCAGTTTGAATATATCCATGTTATCTTCAGCTTGAATATATCCATGTTATCTTCAGCTTGAATATATCCATGTTATCTTCAGCTTGAATATAGCCATGTTATCTTCAGCTTGAATATATCCATGTTATCTTCAGTTTGAATATATCCATGTTATCTTCAGTTTGAATATAACCATGTTATCTTCAGTTTGAATATATCCATGTTATCTTCAGTTTAAATATAACCATTTTATCTTCAGTTTGAATATATCCATGTTATCTTCAGTTTGAATATATCCATGTTATCTTCAGCTTGAATATATCCATGTTATCTTCAGTTTAAATATAACCATTTTATCTTCAGTTTGAATATATCCATGTTATCTTCAGTTTGAATATATCCATGTTATCTTCAGTTTGAATATATCCATGTTATCTTCAGCTTGAATATATCCATGTTATCTTCAGCTTGAATATATCCATGTTATCTTCAGTTTGAATATATCCATGTTATCTTCAGTTTGAATATAACCATGTTATCTTCAGTTTGAATATATCCATGTTATCTTCAGTTTAAATATAACCATTTTATCTTCAGTTTGAATATATCCATGTTATCTTCAGTTTGAATATATCCATGTTATCTTCAGTTTGAATATATCCATGTTATCTTCAGCTTGAATATATCCATGTTATCTTCAGTTTAAATATAACCATTTTATCTTCAGTTTGAATATATCCATGTTATCTTCAGTTTGAATATATCCATGTTATCTTCAGTTTGAATATATCCATGTTATCTTCAGCTTGAATATATCCATGTTATCTTCAGTTTGAATATATCCATGTTATCTTCAGTTTAAATATAACCATTTTATCTTCAGTTTGAATATATCCATGTTATCTTCAGTTTGAATATATCCATGTTATCTTCAGTTTGAATATATCCATGTTATCTTCAGTTTAAATATAACCATTTTATCTTCAGTTTGAATATATCCATGTTATCTTCAGTTTGAATATATCCATGTTATCTTCAGTTTGAATATATCCATGTTATCTTCAGCTTGAATATATCCATGTTATCTTCAGTTTGAATATATCCATGTTATCTTCAGTTTGAATATATCCATGTTATCTTCAGTTTGAATATATCCATGTTATCTACAGTTTGAATATATCCATGTTATCTTCAGTTTGAATATATCCATGTTATCTTCAGTTTGAATATATCCATGTTATCTTCAGTTTGAATATATCCATGTTATCTTCAGTTTGAATATAGCCATGTTATCTTCAGCTTGAATATATCCATGTTATCTTCAGCTTGAATATATCCATGTTAT
>NC_092268.1:9297201-9324701 GCF_036320965.1 Panulirus ornatus
TATATATATATATATATATATATATATATATATATATATATATATATTATCCCTGGGGATAGGGGAGGCAGAATACTTGCCACGTATTCCCTGCGTGTCGTAGAAGGCGACTAAAAGGGGAGGGAGCAGGGGGCTGGAAATCCTCCCCTCTCATTATTTTTTTTCAATTTTCCAAAAGAAGGAACAGAGAAGGTGGCCAGGTGAGGATATTCCCTCAAAGGCCCAGTCCTCTGTTCTTAACGCTACTTCGCTAATGCGGGAAATGACGAATAGTTTGAAAGAAAGAAAAGAATATATATTCCTATGAGTCCAGAGGAGAATGAAACAGGATAAGTTGCCAAGTACACTTTCGTGTAATCATCATCATCAGGGGAGACACAAGAGAGAAATAGAAGTCACTTGATATACATCAAAGAGACGAAGCTACGACGCCATTTGGCAAACATTCACTTGTTTAAGACAGACAACGAGCGCATCATAAGCTTATTATGTGGACAAGAAGGTGAATTGTTTACAAATTTTATCAACAATAAAGTTATCTAATTTGTATAGACCATCACTAATATTACGATCATAATTCTTTGTGTATTTAATAGTAGAAGATTCAATGATATTTCTCGTGGTAATAGACTTAGAGTTAATGACTGAGTATAGTGATGATGAGTTTGAGAAAATATATTCTATTGGATCTAAGTTAAAGTACCCTAGATAACTCCCATAGGTTAGAAAAAAGAATTCATTTTATAGAGTTGAGCCCAGACCTCCCATTAACACCAAGAATTTTTTAGTTCTCCCTTTTAATAATAATTTCACTTTGCTTCCCATGTTGCTTAAATTCATTAATGTAAATGTTGTCTTTAGCAACAATAATACTATAAAGAATATCTTAATCGGGAATTCACCAGAAAATTCTCTTGTATGCATCTATAAAGTGCCATGTAGATATCGTGATAAATTTTATGTTGGTCAGACTGGTAATGATCTTTCTGTTAGACTTAAGCAACATAAATATAGTATAAGAACGGGACAAGAATCAAATGCCTTGTTTAATCATGTTAAAAACTATGATCACTGTATTGATTGGAGTAACGCCATCTCAGTCATTAACTCTAACTCTATTACCAAGAGAAATATCATTGAATCTTCTATTATTAAATACACAAAGAATTATAATCTTAATATTAGTGATGGTCTATACAAATTAGATAACTTTATTGTTGATAAGATTTGTAAAATGATAAGTTTATGAACGCTTGTTGTATGTTTTGGACAATCACATGTTTACCAAATGGCGTCCTAGCTTCGTCTCTTCGTTGTATATCAAGTGACTGTTATATTTCTCTCTTGTGTCTCCCCTGATGATGATGTGATTATGACACGAGGGTGCACTTGGCAACTTATCGTGTTTCATCTCCCTGTGGATAAAAACGGAATATATATATATATATATATATATATATATATATATATATATATATATATATATATATATATATATATATTATTCTATTTATTTTACTTTGTCGCTGTCTCCCGCGTTAGCGAGGTAGCGCAAAGAAACAGACAAAAGAATGGCCCAACCCACCCACATACACATGTATATACACACACGTCCACACACGCAAAAATACATACCTATACATCTTAACGTTTACATATATATACACTCACAGACATATACATATATACACGTATGTACATAATTCATATTGTTTGCCCTTATTCATTTCCGTTGCCACCCTGCCACACATAAAATGACAAACCCCTCCCCCCTCATGTGCGCGAGTTAGCGCTAGGAAAAGACAACAAAGGCCCCATTCGTTCACACTCAGTCTCTAGCTGTCATGTAATAATGCATCGAAACCACAGCTCCCTTTCCATATCCAGGCCCCACAGAACCTTCCATGCTTTACCCCAGACGTTTCACATGCCCTGGTTCAATCCACTGACAGCACGTCGACCCAGGTATACCACATCGTTCCAATTCACTCAATTCCTTGCACGCCTTTCACCCTCCTGCATGTTTAGGCCCCCATCACTCAAAATCTTTTTCACTCCATCTTTCCACCTCCAATTTGGTCTTCCACTTCTCCTCGTTCCGTCCACCTCCGACACATATATACTCTTGGTCAATCTTTCCTCACTCATTCTCTCCATGTGACCAAACCATTTCAAAACACCCTCTTCTGCTCGCTCAAACAAACTCTTTTTATTACCACACATATCTCTTACCCTTACATTACTTACTCGATCAAACCACCTCACACCATATATTGTCCTCAAACATCTCATTTACAGCACATCCACCCTCCTGCGCACAACTCTATCTATAGCCCACGCCTCGCAACCATATAACATTGTTGGAACCACTATTCCTTCAAACATACCCATTTTTGCTTCCCGAGATAATGTTTTCGACTTCCACACATTCTTCAAGGCTCCCAGAACTTTCTCACCCTCCCCCACCCTATGATTCACTTCCGCTTCCATGGTTCCATCCGCTGCCAAATCCACTCCTAGATATCTAAAACACTTCACTTCCTCCAGTTTTTCATCATTCAAACTTACCTCCCAATTGACTTGACCCTCAACCCTACTGTACCTAATAACCTTGCTCTTATTCACATTTACTCTCAGCGTTCTTCTTTCACACACTTTACCAAACTCAGTCACCAGCTTCTGCAGTTTCTAACACGAATCAGCCACCAGCGTTGAATCATCAGCGAACAACAATTGATTCACTTCCAAAGCTCTCTCATCCACAACAGACTGCATACTTGCCCCTCTTTCCAAAACTCCTTCATTCACCTCCCTAACAACCCCATCCATAAACATATTAAACAACCATGGAGACGTCTCACACCCCTGCCACAAACCAACATTCACTGAGAACCAATCACTTTACTCTCTTCCTACACGTACACATGCCTTACATCCCCGATAAAAACTTTTCACTGCTTCTGACAACTTGCCTCCCACACCATATATTCTTAATACCTTCCACAGAGCATCACTATCAACTCTATCATATGCCTTCTCCAGATCCATAAATGCTACATACAAATCCATTTGTTTTTCTAAGTATTTTTCACATACATTCTTCAAAGCAAACACCTGATCCACATATCCTCTACCATTTCTGAAACCACATTGTTCTTCTCTAATCTGATGCTCTGTACATGCCTTCACCCTCTCAATCAATACCCTCCCATATAATTTACCAGGAATACTCAACAAACTTATACCTCTGCAATTTCAGCACTCACTTTTATCCCCTTTGCCTTTGTACAATGGCACTATGCAAGCATTCCGCCAATCCTCAGGCACCTCACCATGAGTCATACATACATTAAATAACCTTACCTACCAGTCAACAATACAGTCACCCCCATTTTTAATAAATTCCACTGCAATACCATCCAAACACACTGCTTGCCGGCTTTCATCTTCCGTAAAGTTTTTACTACCTCTTCTCTGTTTACCAAATCATTTTCCCTAACCCTCTCACTTTGCACACCACCTCGACCAAAACACCCTATATCTGCCACTCTATCATCAAACACATTCAACAGCCTTCAAAATACTCACTCCATCTCCTTCTCACATCACCACTACTTGTTATCACCTCCCAATTAGCCCCCTTCACTGAAGTTCCCATTTTGTATCCTTGTCTTACGCACTTTATTTACCTCCTTCCAAAACATCTTTTTATTCTCCCTAAAATTTAATGATACTCTCTCACCGCAACTCTCATTTGCCCTCTTTTTCACCTTTTGCACCTTTCTCTTGACCTCTTGCCTCTTTCTTTTATACATCTCCCAGTCACTTGCATTATTTCCCAGCAAAAATCGTCCAAATGCCTCTCTCTTCTCTTTCACTAATAATCTTACTTCTTTATCCTACCACTCACTACCCTTTCTAATCTGCCCATCTCCCACCCTTCTCGTGCCACAAACATCTTTTGCGCAAGCCATCACTGCTTCTCTAAATACATCTCATCCCTCCCCCCTCCCCTTACGCCCTTAGTTCTCATCTTTTTCCATTCTGTACTCAGTCTCTCCTGGTACTTTCTCACACAAGTCTCCTTCCCAAGCTCACTTACTCTCACCACTCTCTTCACCCCAATATTCTTCTTTTCTGAAAACCTCTACATATCTTCACATTCGCCTCCACAAGATAATGATCAGACATCCCTCCAGTTGCACCTCTCAGCAAATTAACATACAAAAGTCTCTCTTTCACGAGCCTATCAATTAACACGTTCTCTCCTACTTACATGCGTATACTTATGTATATCTCGCTTTTTAAACCAGGTATTCCCAATCACCAGTCCTTTTTCAGCACATAAATCTACAAGCTCTTCACCATTTCCATTTACAACACTGAACACCCCATGTATACCAATTATTCCCTCAACTGCCACATTACTCACCTTTGCATTCAAATCACCCATCACTATAACCCGGTCTCGTGCATCAAAGCTACTAACACACTCACTCAGCTGCTCCCAAAACACTTGCCTCTCATGATCTTTATTCTCATGCCCAGGTGCATATGCACCAATAATCACCCATCTCTCTCCATCCACTTTCAGTTCTACCCATATCAATCTAGAGTTTACTTTCTTACACTCTGTCACATACTCCCACAACTCCTGTTTCAGGAGTAGTGCTACTCCTTCCCTTGCTCTTGTCCTCTCACTAACCCCTGACTTTACTCCCAAGACATTCCCAAACCACTCTTCCCCTTTACCCTTGAGCTTCGTTTCACTCAGAGCCAAAACATCCAGGTTCCTCTCCTCAAACATACTACCTATCTCTCCTTTTTCTCATCTTGGTTACATCCACATACATTTAGACACCCCAACCTGAGCCTTCGAGGAGGATGAGCAGTCCTCGCGTGACTCCTGTTTCCCCTTTTAGAAAGTTAAAATACAAGGAGGGGAGGGTTTCCAGCCCCCCCGCTCCCGTCTCCTTTAGTCGCCTTCTACGACACGTGAGGAATGCGTGGGAAGTATTTTTCTCCTCTATCCCCAGGGATATGTATTCGCCGTTTACCGCAACAGCGAAGTAGCGCTAAGAATAGAGAATTGAGCCCAGGAGGGAAAATCATGCTCTGGCCTGGACTGAAAGGCTATTATCACTCGCTGGTTCTAACAAGTAGTTACACCTATGAATCACCAGAACAGGAAGGTATAATAATAGTTAAGTTCAGAGGTGATTTGATAGTTGGTGACTGTTAAGGGGGGGACGGGGGCGGGCGGCTGTTTGCACAGCGGGAGAGCAAACAAGTGAGGCGTGTTTACATACATAAGTAAACAGTATCTGTAAATAAAGGGATGGGGGTGTAAATGAAGACATGTAAACTAACAGGTGGTATGCAAATTAACGAGTGGTATGCAAATTAGTAAGGGACGATGATTTAACGTGTAACAATTAAAAGGGACGATTAACAAATCAATAACTAGGAAGTAAATGACGACACGATAATTATAATAAATAAGGTTATACATGATATCCCACTTAGTATGCAAATAACCACACAATACGAAAATTATGATATATATATATATATATATATATATATATATATATATATATATATATATATATATATATATATATATATTATTTATTATTCATTTATTTATTTTGCTTTGTCGCTGTCTCCCGCGTTAGCGAGGTAGCGCAAGGAAACAGACGAAAGAAATGGCCCAACCCACCCACATACACATGCATATACATACATACACCGTCCACACACGCACATATACATACCTATACATCTCAACGTATACATATATATACACACACAGACATATACATATATACACATGTACATAATTCATAATTCCTGCCTTTATTCATTCCCATCGCCACCTCGCCACACATGGAATAACAACCCCCTCCCCCCTCATGTGTGCGAGGTAGCGCTAGGAAAACACAACAAAGGCCCCATTCGTTCACACTCAGTCTCTAGCTGTCATGTATAATGCACCGAAACCACAGCTCCCTTTCCACATCCAGGCCCCACAAAACTTTCCATGGTTTACCCCACACGCTTCACATGCCCTGGTTCAATCCATTGACAGCACGTCCACCCCGGTATACCACATTGTTCCAATTCAATCTTTTCCTTGCACGCCTATCACACTCCTACATGTTCAGGCCCCGATCGCTCAAAATCTTTTTCACTCCATCTTTCCACCTCCAATTTGGTCTCCCACTTCTCATCGTTCCCTCCACCTCCGACACATATATCCTCTTGGTCAATCTTTCCTCACTCATTCTCTCCATGTGACCAAACCATTTCAAAACACCCTCTTCTGCTCTCTCAACCACACTTTTTATTACCACACATCTCTCTTACCCTTTCGTTACTTACTCGATCAAACCACCTCACACCACATATTGTCCTCAAACATCTCATTTCCAGTACATCCACCCTCCTCCGCACAACTCTATCTACAGCCCACGCCTCGCATCCATATAACATTGTTTGAACCAATATTTCTTCAAACATACCCATTTTTGCTTCCCGAGATAATGTTCTCGCCGTCCATACATTTTTCAACGCTCCCAGAACTTTCGCTCCCTCCCCCACCCTGTGACTTACTTCCGCTTCCATGGTTCCATCCGCTGCCAAGTATCTAAAACACTTCACTTCCAGTTTTTCTCCATTCAAACTTACCTCCCAATTGGCTTGTCCCTCAACCCTACTGAACCTAATAACTTTGCTCTTATTCACATTTACTCTCAGCTTTCTTCTTTCACACACTTTATCAAACTCAGTCATACCAAACTCAGTCACCAGCTTCTGCAGTTTCTCACACGAATCAGCCACCAGCGCTGTATCATCAGCGAACAACTGACTCACTTTCCAAGCCCTCTCATCCACAACAGATTGCATACTTACCCCTCTTTCCAAAACTCTTGCATTCACCTCCCTAACAACCTCATCTATATACAAACTAAACAACCATGGAGACATCACACACCCCTGCCGCAAACCTACATTCACTGAGAACCAATCACTTTCTTCTCTTCCTACTCGTACACATGCCTTACATCCTCGATAAAAACTTTTCACTGCTTCCAACAGCTTGCCTCCCACACCATATATTCTTAATACCTTCCACAGAGCATCACTATCAACTCTATCATATGCCTTCTCCAGATCCATTTGATTTTCTAAGTATTTTTCACATACATTCTTCAAAGCAAATACCTGATCCACACATCCTCTACCACTTCTGAAACCGCACTGCTCTTCCCCAATCTGATGCTCTGTACATGCCCTCACCCTCTCAATCAATATCCTCCCATATAATTTACCAGGAATACTCAGCAAACTTATACCTCGTAATTTGAGCACTCACTCTTATCCCCTTTGCCTTTGTACAATGGCACTATGCAAGCATTCCGCCAATCCTCAGGCACCTCACCATGAACTATACATACATTAAATAACCTTACCAACAAGTCAACAATACAGTCACCCCCTTCTTTTTTATATATTCCACTGCACTACCATCCAAAACCGCTGCCCTACCGGCTTTCGTCTTCCGCAAAGCTTTTACTACCTCTTCTCTGTTTACCAAATCATTTCCCCAACCCTCTCACTTTGCACACCACCTCGACCAAAACACCCTATATCTGCCACTCTATCATTAAACATATTCAACAAACCTTCAAAATACTCACTCCATCTCCTTCTCACATCACAACTAATTGTTATCACCTCCCCATTAGCCCCCTTCACCGATGTTCCTATTTGTTCTCTCGTCTTACGCACTTTATTTACCTCCTTCCAAAACATCTTTTTATTCACCCTAAAATTTAATGATACTCTCTCACCCCAACTCTCATTTGCCCTCTTTTTTTACCTCTTTACCTCTTTACCTTTTTCACCCTTGCACCTTTCTCTTGACCTCCTGCCTCTTTCTTTTATACATCTCCCACTCATTTCCATTTTTCCCAGCAAAAATCGTCCAAATGCCTCTCTCTTCTCTTTCACTAATAATCTTACTTCTTCATCCCACCACTCACTACCCTTTCTAATCTACCCACCTCCCACGCTTCTCATGCCACAAGCATCTTTTGCACAAGCCATCACTGCTTCCCTAAATACATCCCATTCCTCCCCCACTCCCCTTACCTCCTTTGTTCTTACCTTTTTCCATTCTGTACTCAGTCTCTCTTGGTACTTCCTCACACAAGTCTCCTTCCCAAGCTCACTTACTCTCACCGCTCTCTTCACTCCAACATTCTCTCTTCTGAAAACCTCTATATATCTTCACATTCGCCTCCACAAGATAACGATCAGACATTCCTCCAGTTGCACCTCTCAGCACATGAACATCCAAAAGTCTCTCTTTCGCGCGCCTGTCAATTAACACGTAATCCAATAACGCTCTCTGGCCATCTCTCCTACTTACATACGTATACTTATGTATATCTCTCTTATTATACCAGGTATTCCCAATCACCAGTCCTTTTTCAGCACATAAATCTACAAGCTCTTCACCATTTCCATTTACAACACTGAACACCCCATGTACACCAATCATTCCCTCAACTGCCAAATTACTCACCTTTGCATTCAAATCACCCATCACCATAACCCGGTCTTGTGCATCAAAACTACTAACACACTCACTCAGCTGCTCCCAAAACACTTGCCTCTCATGATCTTTCTTCTCATGCCCAGGTGCATATGCACCAATAATCACCCATCTCTCTCCATCAACTTTCAGTTTTACCCATATCAATCTAGAGTCAATTTTCTTACACTCTATCACATACTCCCACCACTCCTGTTTCAGGAGTAGTTCTACTCCTTCCCTTCCTCTTGTCCTCTCACTAACCCCTGACTTTACTCCCAAGACATTTCCAAACCACTCTTCCCCTTTACCCTTGAGCTTCGTTTCACTCAGAGCCAAAACATCCAGGTTCCTTTCCTCAAACATACTACCTATCTCTCCTTTTTTCTCATCTTGTTTACATCCACACACATTTAGACACCCCAATCTGAGCCTTCGAGGAGGATGAGCACTCCCCGCGTGACTCCTTCTTCTGTTTCCCCTTTTAGAAAGTCAAAATACATGGTGGGGAGGATTTCTGGCCCCCCGCTCCCGTCCCCTTTACGCCTATGAACTGAAACACGTAAATAAAAATTATGCAGATAACTTCCATATGCGTAAAGATAACCTCTAAATTTCTGAGATAGATATATCTACCATTTAAAGATAATGTAATTAATCATCTAAAGATAATTTTGTCTTCAGATTTCGACATGTCATTAAATAAACGAAACTCATTAATTTATCAATTATCAACGTTTGAAATGCTATTCGTCAACATAACCGAAGTCTACCTCCCCGTTTTCTATTTGTAATAAATGATCTTTGAATTCCAAACTCGTATTTTATCTTAATAATACATCGTTTAGTTTTTTGATATAGTTTTTAAATTTCTAATATTTTCAAAAATCAATTATATTGAATTCCAATTTTATTCCTAAAACTTAGATTTTCCATTTCTAATTCTAATCTTAAAAATCAAATTTCTTCTAAAAATCCATACTTAAAAATCATAATTTTTTTTCTAAAAATTAGATTTTCCATTTCTAATTCTACTTCTAAAAATCAAATTTCTTCTAAAAATTAGATTTTCCATTTGTAAATCTAATTTTACGAATTAAATTTCTTCTAAAAATCCAAATCTAAAAATCATAAATGTTTTTTTTTTTTGGACTTTATGATGTAATCAAAAATACCAATTGATCATCCGGGAATAAGTGTTGTTGGCTATAATACCTTAACAGGTGTGAGGTAGAGTGAACAGATACGTACCCTCATGTTATAGCCTCCAGGGCTGAGCCATTCGAAGAGGAAGATGGTAAGTGCTGCCACCTGGATGGCCACAAATGCAACTAGCATCCAAGAGGCGGTGTCAAACGGTTCTGTGTGTGAGAGAAAGAGAGAACGGGGGGAGGGAGGGGGAGGAGGGAGAGGGGGGTTAGTTTAGTTAGTTTACTGTCTAACACACTGATGACTGGTTTATGGTGGTGGGTGAGAGAGAGAGAGAGAGAGAGAGAGAGAGAGAGAGAGAGAGAGAGAGAGAGAGAGAGAGAGAGAGAGGAGGAGATGAGAGGAGAGAAGAGAGAGAGGAGGGGAGAGAGAGACAGAGAGAGAGAGAGAGAGAGAGAGAGAGAGAGAGAGAGAGAGAGAGAGAGAGGAGAGAGAGAGAGAGAGAGAGAGAGAGAGAGAGAGAGAGAGAGAGAGAGAGAGAGAGAGAGAGAGGAGAGAGAGAGAGAGAGAGAGAGAGAGAGAGAGAGAGAGAGAGAGAGAGAGAGAGAGAGAGAGAGAGAGAGGAGAGAGAGAGAGAAGAGAGAGAGGAGGAGAGAGAGAGAGAGAGAGAGAGAGAGAGAGAGAGAGAGAGAGAGAGAGAGAGAGAGAGAGAGAGAGAGAGAGAGGAGAGAGAGAGAGAGACAGAGAGAGAGAGACAGAGAGAGAGAGAGAGAGAGAGAGAGAGAGAGAGAGAGAGAGAGAGAGAGAGAGAGAGAGAGAGAGAGAGAGGGGGGGGGGGGGGGAGGAGAGAGAGAGAGAGAGAGAGAGAGAGAGAGAGAGAGAGAGAGAGAGAGAGAGAGAGAGAGAGAGAGAGAGAGAGAGAAGAGAGAGAGAGAGAGAGAGAGAGAGAGAGAGAGAGAGAGAGAGAGAGGAGAGAGAGAGAGAGAGAGAGAGAGAGAGAGAGAGAAGAGGAGAGAGAGAGAGAGAGAAGAGAGAGAGAGAGAGAGAGAGAGAGAGAGAGAGAGAGAGAGAGAAGATGAGAGGAGAGAGAGAGAGAGAGAGAGAGAGAGAGAGAGAGAGAGAGAGAGAGAGAGAGAGAGAGAGAGAGAGAGAGTTCATTATTACAACACACCCAATTGGTTTACTGTTACAAAATTTGACAAAAACAAATAGGCAAATCGTCAACAAAATACCTTCAACTATTAACATCAATGGCATTAATCATTTTTGTAACAAAACTAGACTAAGTACACAAAAAATACTTTGGTTTACTCCTATAACCAAACTGGTTTACCATCACAACCAAATTGGTTTACCATCACAATCAAACTGGTTTACCATTACCACCAAACTGTTTTACCATCACAACCAAATCGGTTTACCATCACAATCAAACTGGTTTACCATCGCAGCCAAATTGGTTTATCATCACAACCAAGATGTTTTACCATCACAACCAAATTGGCTTACCATCACAACCAAACTAGTTCACCATTACCACCAAACTGTTTTATCATAACCAAATTGGTTTACCATCACAACCAAACTGGTTTACCACACGACTAAACTGGTTTACCATCAGAACCAATTACAACCATTACAACCAAATTCATAATAACCCCACACTCATCATCCACGAACACTAAACTGTTTTCACCATTAAAAAAAAAAAAAAAAATAAGCTATTTCAACCAGTTTACTGTAACAAAACCAAAACTGACTTTACAGTTACAACTACATTCTGAAACTGTATTTCTGAAATCTGTCTCGCCACACAGCACTGACGAAACCGATTTGGAAATTACCTTAAAGGTAATTCCTTGAGATAAGTGTAAACACATTAAACTTCCCGCTTTCTCGTAATTGTTAAATAGAATAATACAATTCTGGCGAGAATTCCACATCTTTTAAACTATTCGCCATTTACCGCGTTAGCGAGGTAGCGTTAAGAACAGAGGGCTGGGCCTTTTTTGGATTATCCTCACCTGGTCCCCTCTGTTCCTTCTTTTGGAAAAAAAAAAAAAAAAGAGGGGAGGATTTCCAGCCCCCCGCTCCCTCCCCTTTTAGTCGCCTTCTACAACACGCAGGGAATACGTGGGACGTATTCTTAATCCTCTATCCCCAGGGATAATATATATATATATATATATATATATATATATATATATATATATATATATATATATATATATATATATATATATATTAAATTTGTTTATGGATGGGGTTGTTAGGGAGGTGAATGCAAGAGTCTTGGAAAGAGGGGCAAGTATGAAGTCTGTTGGGGATGAGAGAGCTTGGGAAGTGAGTCAGTTGTTGTTCGCTGATGATACAGCGTTGGTGGCTGATTCATGTGAGAAACTGCAGAAGCTGGTGACTGAGTTTGCTAAAGTGTGTGAAAGAAGAAAGTTAAGAGTAAATGTGAATAAGAGCAAGGTAATTAGGTACAGTAGGGTTGAGGGTCAAGTCAATTGGGAGGTAAGTTTGAATGGAGAAAAACTGGAGGAAGTAAAGTGTTTTAGATGTCTGGGACTGGATCTGGCAGCGGATGGAACCATGGAAGCGGAAGTTGATCATAGGGTGGGGGAGGGGGCGAAAATTCTGGGAGCCTTGAAGAATGTGTGGAAGTCGAGAACATTATCTCGGAAAGCAAAAATGGGTATGTTTGAAGGAATAGTGGTTCCAACAATGTTGTATGGTTGCGAGGCGTGGGCTATGGATAGAGTTATGCGCAGGAGGATGGATGTGCTGGAAATGAGATGTTTGAGGACAATGTGTGGTGTGAGGTGGTTTGATCGAGTAAGTAACGTAAGGGTAAGAGAGATGTGTGGAAATAAAAAGAGCGTGGTTGAGAGAGCAGAAGAGGGTGTTTTGAAATGGTTTGGGCACATGGAGAGAATGAGTGAGGAAAGATTGACCAAGAGAATATATGTGTCGGAGGTGAAGGGAACGAGGAGAAGAGGGAGACCAAATTGGAGGTGGAAAGATGGAGTGAAAAAGATTTTGTGTGATCGGGGCCTGAACATGCAGGAGGGTGAAAGGAGGGCAAGGAATAGAGTGAATTGGAGCGATGTGGTATACCGGGGTTGACGTGCTGTCAGTGGATTGAATCAAGGCATGTGAAGCGTCTGGGGTAAACCATGGAAAGCTGTGTAGGTATGTATATTTGCGTGTGTGGACGTATGTATATACATGTGTATGGGGGGGTTGGGCCAATTCTTTCGTCTGTTTCCTTGCGCTACCTCGCAAACGCGGGAGACAGCGACAAAGAAAAAAAAAAAATATATATATATATATAGGGGAGGCAGAATACTTGCCACGTATTCCCTGCGTGTCGTAGAAGGCGACTAAAAGGGGAGGGAGCGGGGGTCTGGAAATCCTCCCCTCTCGTTTTTTGTTTTTCTAAAGAAGGAATAGAGGAAGAGGCCAAGTGAGAATATCTCCTCAAAGGCCCAGTCCTCTGTTCTTAACGCTACCTCGCTCACGCGGAAAATGGCGAACAGTATGAAAAAAAAAAGAAAAAAATATATATATAGATATTGGAATCTCCAACAGTTCCATATACTTCAACACTAATCTTCATTTTCCAGCGTGGGCACATCATAGTAAACAAACAAACAGGATATTGTTTACGTGAATCATACAAGGCATTGTGACATTTTAACATTAACCAAGAATATAATCATGTTTGTACACATTAATCTAACGTTAACATTAACCAAGAGTATAATCATGTTTGTACACATTAATCTAACGTTAACATTAACCAAGAGTATAATCATGTTTGTACACATTAATCTAACGTTAAGAAAGAGAGTTAAGGATGTAGGACAATGGCTTTCCAGAGGCCATACTGCAGAAGTCCTTGTGTTGCATCTCTGGCTTATCTCCTTATCGAGGCTTCCAGCAACCTGACCCAATAACGAGGCTTCCAGCAACCTGACCCAATAACGAGGCTTCCAGCAACCTGACCCAATAACGAGGCTTCCAGCAACCTGACCCAATAACGAGGCTTCTAGCAACCTGACCCAATAACGAGGCTTCCAGCAACCTGACCCAATAACGAGGCTTCCAGCAACCTGACCCAATAACGAGGCTTCCAGCGACCTGACCCAATAACGAGGCTTCCAGCAACCTGACCCAATAACGAGGCTTCCAGCAACCTGACCCAATAACGAGGCTTCCAGCAACCTGACCCAATAACGAGGCTTCCAGCAACCTGACCCAATAACGAGGCTTCCAGCAACCTGACCCAATAACGAGGCTTCCAGCAACCTGACCCAATAACGAGGCTTCCAGCAACCTGACCCAATAACGAGGCTTCCAGCAACCTGACCCAATAACGAGGCTTCCAGCAACCTGACCCAATAACGAGGCTTCCAGCAACCTGACCCAATAACGAGGCTTCCAGCAACCTGACCCAATAACGAGGCTTCCAGCAACCTGACCCAATAACGAGGCTTCCAGCAACCTGACCCAATAACGAGGCTTCCAGCGACCTTACCCAATAACGAGGCTTCCAGCAACCTGACCCAATAACGAGGCTTCCAGCAACCTGACCCAATAACGAGGCTTCCAGCGACCGGACCCAATAACGAGGCTTCCAGCAACCTGACCCAATAACGAGGCTTCCAGCAACCTGACCCAATAACGAGGCTTCCAGCAACCTGACCCAATAACGCAGCAACCTGACCCAATAACGAGGCAGCAACCTGACCCAATAACGAGGCTTCCAGCAACCTGACCCAATAACGCAGCAACCTGACCCAATAACGAGGCTTCCAGCAACCTGACCTAATAACGAGGCTTCCAGCAACCTGACCCAATAACGAGGCTTCCAGCAACCTGACCCAATAACGAGGCTTCCAGCAACCTGACCCAATAACGAGGCTTCCAGCAACCTGACCCAATAAAGAGGCTTCCAGCAACCTGACCCAATAACGAGGCTTCCAGCAACCTGACCCAATAACGAGGCTTCCAGCAACCTGACCCAATAACGAGGCTTCCAGCAACCTGACCCAATAACGCAGCAACCTGACCCAATAACGAGGCTTCCAGCAACCTGTCCCAATAACGAGGCTTCCAGCAACCTGACCCAATAACGCAGCAACCTGACCCAATAACGAGGCTTCCAGCAACCTGACCCAATAACGAGGCTTCCAGCAACCTTACCTAGGAAGGCGGTCGGGGATATGATTCCAGTACGCTTGGCCACAACGATGGCGATTCCAGATTCCAGGAATGGGACAGTGAAGTCAACAACACTCTCCCTCTCTTTATTAATCTTAAGACTGGTCAGTGCCATCTCTGCTCCTCCTTCTCTCTTTAACAGCTCTCCAATCAGACCGTTCCAGCGATGGTCCGCCTGGAACGAGAGGAATGCAGGAGGGGGTTTTGAAGTCATGTGAGGCGGCGACAGACGAGGGACAGAGGGAAGCCTTGTGGTTCAAGGGTTGGGCTGTCTGGAACAAGGGGAGGGACACTCTAAGGGCTGCCTGGAACAGAGGGAGGGACACCCAAAGGGCTGCCTGGAACAGAGGGGAGGGACACTCTAAGGGCTGCCTGGAACAGAGGGAGGGACACCCTAAGGGCTGCCTGGAACAGAGGGAGGGACACCCTAAGGGCTGCCTGGAACAGAGGGAGGGACACTCTAAGGGCTGCCTGGAACAGAGGGAGGGACACCCTAAGGGCTGCCTGGAACAGAGGGGACGGACACCCTAAGGGCTGCCTGGAATGGTAAATCGTGAAGGGTTTTCTCCTGTGGCCTTGAAGGTTGTTTCCAGACAAGTGGTCCTGGAAGGATATATAAAAAAAAGGGAAATGTTTGAGTTCCGTAGAGTCCGAGGTGATGATCTCCACATACGAAGGGGAAAGGTCGTGAAACTTGTGCTCTTCCAGTCGAGTTCCAAGAGCATCGTGCCTGGAAAATATATAGAGAGAAAAAAAATATGAATATGAGAAGATTAACACTGTGGCTCGCCAGCTGAGGTCCAGTAGTGGACGTCCTGGAAATAAGAATGGAGGGGAGGAGGTGGTGGTGGAGGAGGGGGGAGGCGGTTTAGCCCAGCGTATTACAGTCGGTTTCCAATGATGGTTTCTGCCCGGAAAAGAAAACGAGAGGCGGGGGGGGTTTTAAGCACCCAGCCCCTCCAGCAGTGGCTCTTCCAGCCAGCAGTGGAAGGCCTGGAAATGAAAACAGGGAAGGCTTCCAGCCGTGACCCAGCTGGAAGCTATGACCCAGCTTCCAGCCGTGACCCAGCTGGAAGCCGTGACCCAGCTTCCAGCCGTGACCCAGCTGGAAGCCGTGACCCAGCTGGAAGCCGTGACCCAGCTGGAAGCTGGAAAAAAGAAACGGAAGTCAAACATGCCATCATCTGGGCCACAGGTCAGGGGGGGGGGGGAAGTGACCTTAGCTGTGGTCAGGGGGAAGTGACCTTAGCTGTGGTCAGGGGGAAGTGACCTTAGCTGTGGTCAGGGCGGAAGTGACCTTAGCTGTGGTCAGGGGGAAGTGACCTTAGCTGTGGTCAGGGCGGAAGTGACCTTAGCTGTGGTCAGGGGGAAGTGACCTTAGCTGTGGTCAGGGGGAAGTGACCTTAGCTGTGGTCAGGGGGAAGTGACCTTAGCTGTGGTCAGGACGGAAGTGACCTTAGCTGTGGTCAGGGGGGAATGACCTTAGCTGTGGTCAGGGGGGAATGATCTTAGCTGTGGGCAGAGATCTTAACTGTGGGCAGCTGTTAGCTGATTTTGAAAAAAGTAAGAATCTTAGCTGTGGGCAGAGGAATGCCTCGCGCAACAGGGTTTATTGTGCTGGCAGTTGCCAGCTAAAGCTTTAGCCTGGCTGGGGGACCAGGAAGAGTGAGAGAGAGAGAGAGAGAGAGAGAGAGAGAGAGAGAGAGAGAGAGAGAGAGAGAGAGAGAGAGAGAGAATAATGTCCTCAAAAACCTTTCCACAGCTTTTGGTCATGTGTGGCAGCTTAAGCTGAAACCTGTTGCTGTCTGTATCATATATATATATATATATATATGGTAGCGTTTCCTTGCGCTACCTCGCAAACGCGGGAGACAGCGACAAAGTATAAAAAAAAAAAAAAAAAATATATATATATATATATATATATATATATATATATATATATATATATATATATATATATATATATCTTAGCTGGAGACATTTTTACAAACAAAAAAATACACAATCATAACAATCTTCCATTTCAAAATCAATATAAACTCCCTTACCCAAAAAATGCATATATACGGGTGGGATTCTATCTTCCATTGAACAGGGGGAGCAAAACAAAATATATTTACTGGGGGGAAGGGATTAAGTCTGACCCTAAGAGCTAAAAATCTGGCCACGCGAAAGGTAGAGAGGATAAAACTATATACATTGTTAACAACTGTGAAAAATGGCGAGGAATTTTGACAAATGTGGGGTTTTGTGTCTTATGGTATCATTTTTGTTTTCTTTATATAACGATAAAATTCTAAACCACAAGACCTATATATATATATATATATATATATATATATATATATATATATATATATATATATATATATATATATATTGGAAAGGATCACAATTTTGCGCGTGATCAAGATATTCCTATGAGTCCACGGGGAAAATGAGACACGAAAAGTTCCCAAGTGCACTTTCGTGTAATAATCACATCATCAGGGGAGACACAAGAGAGAATATAACAGTCAGTTGATATACATCGAAGAGACGAAGCTAGGACGCCATTTGGTAAACAGTGATTGTCCAAAACATACAACGAGCGCTCATAAACTTATCATTTTACAAATTTTATCAACAATAAAGTTATCTAATTTGTATAGACCATCACTAATATTAAGATTATAATTCTTTGTGTATTTAATAATAGAAGATTCAATGATATTTCTCTTGGTAATAGAGTTAGAGTTAACAACTGAGATGGCGTTACTCAAGCCAATACAATGATCATAGTTTTTAACATGATTAAACAAGGCATTTGATTCTTGTCCCGTTCTTATACTATATTTATGTTGCTTAAGTCTAACAGAAAGATCCTTACCAGTCTGACCAACATAAAATTTATCACAACTTCTACATGGCACTTTATAGATGGAACCAAGAGAATTTTCTGGTGAATTCCTGATTAAGATATTCTTTATAGTATTATTGTTGCTAAAGGCAACATTTACATTAAAGGATTTAAGCAACATGGGAAGCAAAGTGAAATTATTATTAAAAGGGAGAACTAAAAGATTCTTGGCGTCAATGGGAGGTTTGGGCTCAACTCTATAAAATGATATCTTTGCTAACTTAAGGGATTTCTTAATGAAAGATCTACACAATACACGCAAACACAAACACACACACACACACATACACACACACACACGCACACACACACACACACACACACACACACACATTATATATATATATATATATATATATATATATATATATATATATATATATATATATATATATTATCCCTGGGGATAGGGGAGAAAGAATACTTCCCACGTATTCCATGCGTGTCGTAGAAGGCGACTAAAAGGGGAGGGAGCGGGGGGCTGGAAATCCTCCCCTCTCATTATTTTTTTTTTTATTAATTTTCCAAAAGAAGGAACAGAGAAGGGGGCCAGGTGAGGATATTCCCTCAAAGGCCCAGTTCTCTGTTCTTAACGCTACCTCGCTAACGCGGGAAATGGCGAATACTTTGAAAGAAAACAAAGAATATATATATATATATATATATATATATATATATATATATATATATATATATATATATATATATATATACATTATCTATATATCTATTATATTTAGCAGCTGTTTCCCGCGTCAGCTAGGTAGCGCTAAGATAAGACAACAAAGGTCACATTCGTTCACACTCAGCCTCTAGCTGTCATGTATAATGCACCGAAACCACAGCTCCCTTTCCACATCCAGGCCCCACAGAACTTTCCAAGGTTTACCCCAGACGCTTCACATGCCCTGGTTCAATCCATTGACAGCAAGTCGACCCCGGTATACCACATCGATCCAATTCACTATATTTCTTGCACGCCTTTCACCCGCCTGCATGTTCAGGCCCCGATCGCTCAAAATCTTTTTCACTCCAACTTTCCACCTCCAATTTGGTCTCCCACTTCTCCTCGTTCCCTCCACCTCCGACACATATATCCTCTTGGTCAATCTTTCCTCACTCATTCTCTCCATGTGACCAAACCATTTCAGAACACCCTCTTCTGCTCTCTCAACCACACTCTTTTTATTTCCACACATCTCTCTTACTCTTACATTACTTACTCGATCAAACCACCTCACACCACATATTGTCCTCAAACATCTCATTTCCAGCACATCCATCCTCCTGCGCACAACTCTATCCATAGTTCACGCCTCGCAACCATACAACATTGTTGGAACCACTATTCCTTCAAACATACCCATTTTTGCTTTCCGAGATAATGTTCTCGACTTCCACACATTCTTCAAGGCTCCCAGAACCTTCGCCCCCTCCCCCACCCTATGATTCCCAGAACTACTATTCCTCCAAACATAACGACCCATTATTGACCCTGAAAGACAGTGACCTTCCCGCCATCGTTTCCTCCGGCCAATGATCGTTACATCAGCCTACAACATTAACAACCATTAGGCTCATAAAGGAGATAAATGACATTAAAAGGCAATTGTTAGGGATAATTCTTGTATTGAACGAAGTCGAATCACATCCCAAACCAGTCTGGATATAAGACCTCCTTCCCCCCCCCCCCCCCCCCCCCCCGACCCCAAGTCTCATGCAATAAGTGTAAACAAAAAGGGTGAGGGGGAGAGGGGGAGAGGAAGTTAATTACTTGATTAAACAGAGGCTTGCAGCACGAAGGAGTTGCCAGGGGGGGGGGGGGGCGAGTGCCTGGCAGACGCAGGTTTAGAAAAACAAAAATAAATAATAAACTCCTTCGATGACCAATTCCATTTCCGTCATGGTTCGGTGTTGGGTTACACTACTGCTATGTTTACGTTCAAGCGTGAATATGAGGCGTATGTCTGTAACTGTATATCGATATTGCGTAAGTCTACGTCAACTTAAGATGGACGCAAAGCGTGTATATATATATATATATATATATATATATATATATATATATATATGTATATGTATATATATATATATATATATATATATATATATATATATATATATATATATATATATATATATATATACGTATATATATATATATATATATATATATATATATATATATATATATATATATATATATATATATATATATATATATATATATCTGTGGAGGTGGAGGCAACAATCTCATCAGCAAAGTCAACAACTGTGTGCAAAAATCTCCCAGCGGATCCACGAGGATTATGTGGTCCAGGTAAGCGAACATCTCTGCCACTTTATCCGGATCTCGCCTGACCACTAGTACTTCCCCTTATCCGAAATTCGTATAACTGAAGAGTCTTGGGGGGGGGGGGGGCCTGTATCTGAGCAGTGATGATGCATGGGACATAAATAAAGATACTAAAGTAACTGAAAAAGAAATAGAAGCTAAAAGAACGGCAACACTGGCAGAGTTGCCAACGAGTTGGGTATTAACAGTATTATTATTATTATTATTATTATTATCATTACTGCTATTATCAGTACCACAACTACCACAGCTGCACCACAACTACCACAGCTGTACCACAACTACCACAGCTGTACCACAACTACCACAGCTGTACCACAACTACCACAGCTGTACCACAACTACCACAGCTGTACCACAACTACCACAGCTGCATCACAACTACCACAGCTGCACCACAACTACCACAGCTGTACCACAACTACCACAGCTGTACCACAACTACCACAGCTGTACCACAACTACCACAGCTGCATCACAACTACCACAGCTGTACCACAACTACCACAGCTGCACCACAACTACCACAGCTGTACCACAACTACCACAGCTGCATCACAACTACCACAGCTGTACCACAACTATCACAGCTGTACCACAACTACCACAGCTGTACCACAACTACCACAGCTGCATCACAACTACCACAGCTGCACCACAACTACCACAGCTGTACCACAACTACCACAGCTGCATCACAACTACCACAGCTGTACCACAACTACCACAGCTGCACCACAACTACCACAGCTGTACCACAACTACCACAGCTGCATCACAACTACCACAGCTGCACCACAACTACCACAGCTGTACCACAACTACCACAGCTGTACCACAACTACCACAGCTGCATCACAACTACCACAGCTGTACCACAACTACCACAGCTGCACCACAACTACCACAGCTGTACCACAACTACCACAGCTGTACCACAACTACCACAGCTGCATCACAACTACCACAGCTGTACCACAACTACCACTGCTGCACCACAACTATCACAGCTGTACCACAACTACCACAGCTGTACCACAACTACCACAGCTGTACCACAACTACCACAGCTGCATCACAACTACCACAGCTGCACCACAACTACCACAGCTGTACCACAACTACCACAGCTGTACCACAACTACCACAGCTGTACCACAACTACCACAGCTGCACCACAACTACCACAGCTGTACCACAACTACCACAGCTGTACCACAACTACCACAGCTGTACCACAACTACCACAGCTGCACCACAACTACCACAGCTGCATCACAACTACCACAGCTGTACCACAACTACCACAGCTGTACCACAACTACCACAGCTGTACCACAACTACCACAGCTGTACCACAACTACCACAGCTGCATCACAACTACCACAGCTGTACCACAACTACCACAGCTGTACCACAACTACCACAGCTGCACCACAACTACCACAGCTGTACCACAACTACCACAGCTGTACCACAACTACCACAGCTGTACCACAACTACCACAGCTGCACCACAACTACCACAGCTGTACCACAACTACCACTGCTGCACCACAACTATCACAGCTGTACCACAACTACCACAGCTGTACCACAACTACCACAGCTGTACCACAACTACCACAGCTGCATCACAACTACCACAGCTGTACCACAACTACCACAGCTGTACCACAACTACCACAGCTGCATCACAACTACCACAGCTGCATCACAACTACCACAGCTGTACCACAACTACCACAGCTGTACCACAACTACCACAGCTGTACCACAACTACCACAGCTGTACCACAACTACCACAGCTGTACCACAACTACCACAGCTGCATCACAACTACCACAGCTGTACCACAACTACCACAGCTGTACCACAACTACCACAGCTGTACCACAACTACCACAGCTGCACCACAACTACCACAGCTGTACCACAACTACCACAGCTGTACCACAACTACCACAGCTGTACCACAACTACCACAGCTGTACCACAACTACCACAGCTGCACCACAACTACCACAGCTGTACCACAACTACCACAGCTGTACCACAACTACCACAGCTGTACCACAACTACCACAGCTGTACCACAACTACCACAGCTGTACCACAACTACCACAGCTGTACCACAACTACCACAGCTGTACCACAACTACCACAGCTGTACCACAACTACCACAGCTGTACCACAACTACCACAGCTGTACCACAACTACCACAGCTGTACCACAACTACCACAGCTGTACCACAACTACCACAGCTGTACCACAACTACCACAGCTGCACCACAACTACCACAGCTGTACCACAACCTACCACAGCTGTACCACAACTACCACAGCTGTACCACAACTACCACAGCTGTACCACAACTACCCACAGCTGTACCACAACTACCACAGCTGCACCACAACTACCACAGCTGTACCACAACTACCACAGCTGTACCACAACTACCACAGCTGTACCACAACTACCACAGCTGTACCACAACTACCACAGCTGTACCACAACTACCACAGCTGTACCACAACTACCACAGCTGTACCACAACTACCACAGCTGTACCACAACTACCACAGCTGTACCACAACTACCACGCTGCACCACAACTACCACAGCTGTACCACAACTACCACAGCTGTACCACAACTACCACAGCTGTACCACAACTACCACAGCTGTACCACAACTACCACAGCTGTACCACAACTACCACAGCTGTACCACAACTACCACAGCTGTACCACAACTACCACAGCTGTACCACAACTACCACAGCTGTACCACAACTACCACAGCTGTACCACAACTACCACAGCTGTACCACAACTACCACAGCTGTACCACAACTACCACAGCTGTACCACAACTACCACAGCTGTACCACAACTACCACAGCTGTACCACAACTACCACAGCTGTACCACAACTACCACAGCTGTACCACAACTACCACAGCTGTACCACAACTACCACAGCTGTACCACAACTACCACAGCTGTACCACAACTACCACAGCTGTACCACAACTACCACAGCTGTACCACAACTACCACAGCTGTACCACAACTACCACAGCTGTACCACAACTACCACAGCTGTACCACAACTACCACAGCTGTACCACAACTACCACAGCTGTACCACAACTACCACAGCTGTACCACAACTACCACAGCTGTACCACAACTACCACAGCTGCACCACAACTACCACAGCTGTACCACAACTACCACAGCTGTACCACAACTACCACAGCTGCACCACAACTACCACAGCTGTACCACAACTACCACAGCTGACCACAACTACCACAGCTGTACCACAACTACCACAGCTGTACCACAACTACCACAGCTGTAACCACAACTACCACAGCTGTACCACAACTACCACAGCTGTACCACAACTACCACAGCTGTACCACAACTACCACAGCTGTATCCACAACTACCACAGCTGCATCACAACTACCACAGCTGCATCACAACTACCACAGCTGCTATCCACAACTACCACAAGCTGTACCACAACTACCACAGCTGTACCACAACTACCACTGCTGCACCACAACTACCACAGCTGTACCACAACTACCACAGCTGTACCACAACTACCACAGCTGCACCACAACTACCACAGCTGTACCACAACTACCACAGCTGCACCACAACTACCACAGCTGTACCACAACTACCACGGCTGTACCACAACTACCACAGCTGTACCACAACTACCACAGCTGTACCACACGGGGTTCAACCACCACAAGAAAGGTTTTACCCCCGTGAGCTGGTCTGAGTCAGCAGCGCCACTTGATTGCAGCGGCGGATCCGGGAGTTAATCCCCACCTCAACCATCCCCCGTTTTCCAATATTTGTTTCAACACTTCGTAACATCATTTTTAAAAGTGCAATAAACAACTTAAATAATACTTTCCTCCCTGGCCTTGCTGAGGAATGTATGATGATGATAATCATTGATATATTGAGTCATGATGGAAAATAACATTTTCAAAATAAAAAATTTGCTTTTGACTTTCCAGAAATTAATGTAAAAATTGATCAAAAATACATTTTCAATATCAAAAATTAGTTTTTAACTTTCGAAATATTAATCTATTTTTATTCACATATATATATATATATTGACAGCACGTCAACCCCGGTATACCACATCGCTCCAATTCACTCTATTCCTTGCCCTCCTTTCACCCTCCTGCATGTTCAGGCCCCGATCACACAAAATCTTTTTCACTCCATCTTTCCACCTCCAATTTGGTCTCCCACTTCTCCTCGTTCCCTCCACCTCCGACACATATATCCTCTTGGTCAATCTTTCCTCACTCATTCTCTCCATGTGCCCAAACCATTTCAAAACACCCTCTTCTGCTCTCTCAACCACGCTCTTTTTATTTCCACACATCTCTCTTACCCTTACATTACTTACTCGATCAAACCACCTCACACCACACATTGTCCTCAAACATCTCATTTCCAGCACATCCATCCTCCTGCGCACATCTCTATCCATAGCCCACGCCTCGCAACCATACAACATTGTTGGAACCACTATTCCTTCAAACATACCCATTTTTGCTTTCCGAGATAATGTTCTCGACTTCCACACATTCTTCAAGGCTCCCAGAATTTTCGCCCCCTCCCCCACCCTATGATCCACTTCCGCTTCCATGGTTCCATCCGCTGGCAGATCCACTCCCAGATATCTAAAACACTTTACTTCCTTACGAGAAAAAAATCAGAGTTTTGCCAACCCCAAAACCTCCTGTGTTGTGAAGTGAGGACACACCACAAACCTCCCATGTCTTGACCTTACAACATCACAACCACAACTCGCCACAATCACAGCCCCCGTCCACACAAGACTACCGTGTTGTGTCATCACCACGAGACAAGCCAAGCAACCCCCCCCCCCCCTCTCCCGCTGCGTAATGAAGTGCTGGGTTAGATTAACCACGCTAGCTCTCGCTTCACATGGAAAATTTAAGACCAGACACTAAAACAAGAACATGGAAGCCAAGTTACATGAAGAAAATGATGTTAAAAATCACGAGTAAACAATAAACAAAGACACTTACAACACACACACACACACACACACACACATATATATATATATATATATATATATATATATATATATATATATATATATATATATATATTCTTTTTTTTTTTTTTTCAAACTATTCGCCATTTCCCGTGTTAGCGAGGTAGCGTTAAGAACAGAGGACTGGGCCTTTTTTCGAATATCCTCACCTGGCCCCCTATGTTCCTTCTTTTGGAAAATTAAAAAAAAAAACGAGAGGGGAGGATTTCCAGCCCCCCGCTCCCTCCCCTTTTAGTAGCCTTCTACGACACGCAGGGAATACGTGGGAAGTATTCTTAATCCCCTATCCCCAGGGATTATATATATATATATATATATATATATATATATATATATATATATATATATATATATATATATATATATTATATGTTATTTTCATGTGTGGCGGGGTGTGGATGTAACCAAGATGTGAAAAAAGGAGAGATAGGTAGTATGTTTGAGGAAAGGAACCTGGATGTTTTGGCTCTGAGTGAAACGAAGCTCAAGGGTAAAGGGGAAGAGTGGTTTGGGAATGTCTTGGGAGTAAAGTCAGGGGTTAGTGAGAGGACAAGAGCAAGGGAAGGAGTAGCACTACTCCTGAAACAGGAGTGGTGGGAGTATGTGATAGAGTGTAAGAAAATAAACTGAAAGTGGATGGAGAGAAATGGGTGATTATTGGTGCATATGCACCTGGGCACGAGAAGAAAGATAATGAGAGATAAGTGTTTTGGGAGCAGCTGAGTGAGTGTGTTAGTAGTTTTGATGCACGAAATCGGGTTATGGTGATGGGTGATTTGAATGCAAAGGTGAGTAATGTGGCAGTTGAGGGAATAATTGGTATACATGGGGTGTTCAGTGTTGTAAATGGAAATGGTGAAGAGCTTGTAGATTTATGTGCTGAAAAAGGACTGGTGATTGGGAATAACTGGTTTAAAAAGAGAGATATACATAAGTATACGTATGTAAGTAGGAGAGATGGCCAGAGAGCGTTATTGGATTATGTGTTAATTTATAGGCGCGCAAGAGACTTTTGGATGTTAACGTGCTGAAAGGTGCAACTGGAGGGATGTCTGATCATTATCTTGTGGAGGCGAAGGTGAAGATTTGTAGAAGTTTTCAGAAAAGAAGAGTGAATGTTGGGGTGAAGAGGGTGGTGAGAGTAAGTGAGCTTGGGAAGGAGACTTGTGTGAGGAAGTACCAAGAGAGACTGAGTACAGAATGGAGAAAGGTGAGAACAAAGGAGGTAAGGGGAGTGGTGGAGAAATGGGATGTATTTAGGGAAATAGTGATGGCTTGCGCAAAAGACGCTTGTGGCATGAGAAGCGTGGGAGGTGGGCAGATTCGAAAGGGTAGCGAGTGGTGGGATGAAGAAGTAAGATTATAAGTGAAAGAGAAGAGAGAGGCATTTGGACGATTTTTGCAGGGAAATATTGCAAATGAGTGGGAGATGTATAAAAGAAAAAGGCAGGAGGTCAAGAAAAAGGTACAAGAGGTGAAAAAAAAAGGGCAAATGAGAATTGGGGTGAGAGAGTATCATTAAATTTTAGGAAGAATGAAAAGATGTTTGGAAGGAGGTAAATAAAGTGCGTAAGAAAAGGGAACAAAAGGGAACTTCAGTGAAGGGGGCTAATGGGGAGGTGATAACAAGTGGTGGTGATGTGGGAAGGAGATGGAGTGAGTATTTTGAAGGTTTGTTGAATGTGTTTGATGATAGAGTGGCAGGTATAGGGTGTTTTGGTCGAGGTGGTGTGCATAGTGAGAAGGTTAGGAAGAATGATTTGGTAAACAGAGAAGAGGTAGTAAGAGCTTTGCGGAAGATGAAAGCTGGCAAGGCAGCAGGTTTGGATGGTATTGCAGTGGAATTTATTAAAAATGGGGGTTACTGTATTGTTGACTGGTTGGTAAGGTTATTTAATGTATGTATGACTCACGGTGAGGTGCCTGAGGATTGGAGAAATGCTTGCATAGTACAATTGTACAAAGGCAAAGGGGATAAGAGTGAGTGTTCAAATTACAGAGGTATAAGTTTGTTGAGTATTCCTGGGAAATTATATGGGAGGGTATTGATTGAGAGGGTGAAGGCATGTACAGAGCATCAGATTGGGGAAGAGCAGTGTGGTTTCAGAAGTGGTAGAGG
>NC_092268.1:9334701-9357201 GCF_036320965.1 Panulirus ornatus
TTTTTTTTTTTTTTTTTATACTTTGTCGCTGTCTCCCGCGTTTGCGAGGTAGCGCAAGGAAACAGACGAAAGAAATGGCCCAACCCCCCCCATACACATGTACATACACACGTCCACACACACAAATATACATACCTACACAGCTTTCCATGGTTTACCCCGGACGCTTCACATGCCTTGATTCAATCCACTGACAGCACGTCAACCCCTGTATACCACATCGCTCCAATTCACTCTATTCCTTGCCCTCCTTTCACCCTCCTGCATGTTCAGGCCCCGATCACACAAAATCTTTTTCACTCCATCTTTCCACCTCCAATTTGGTCTCCCTCTTCTCCTCGTTCCCTCCACCTCCGACACATATATCCTCTTGGTCAATCTTTCCTCACTCATTCTCTCCATGTGCCCAAACCATTTTAAAACACCCTCTTCTGCTCTCTCAACCACGCTCTTTTTATTTCCACACATCTCTCTTACCCTTACGTTACTTACTCGATCAAACCACCTCACACCACACATTGTCCTCAAACATCTCATTTCCAGCACATCCATCCTCCTGCGCACAACTCTATCCATAGCCCACGCCTCGCAACCATACAACATTGTTGGAACTACTATTCCTTCAAACATACCCATTTTTGCTTTCCGGGATAATGTTCTCGACTTCCACACATTTTTCAAGGCTCCCAAAATTTTCGCCCCCTCCCCCACCCTATGATCCACTTCCGCTTCCATGGTTCCATCCGCTGACAGATCCACTCCCAGATATCTAAAACACTTCACTTCCTCCAGTTTTTCACCATTCAAACTCACCTCCCAATTGACTTGACCCTCAACCCTACTGTACCTAATAACCTTGCTCTTATTCACATTTACTCTTAACTTTCTTCTTCCACACACTTTACCAAACTCCGTCACCAGCTTCTGCAGTTTCTCACATGAATCCGCCACCAGCGCTGTATCATCAGCGAACAACAACTGACTCACTTCCCAAGCTCTCTCATCCCCAACAGACTTCATACTTGCCCCTCTTTCCAAGACTCTTGCATTTACCTCCCTAACAACCCCATCCATAAACAAATTAAACAACCATGGAGACATCACACACCCCTGCCGCAAACCTACATTCACTGAGAACCAATCACTTTCCTCTCTTCCTACACGTACACATGCCTTACATCCTCGATAAAAACTTTTCACTGCTTCTAACAACTTGCCTCCCACACCATATATTCTTAATACCTTCCACAGAGCATCTCTATCAACTCTATCATATATATATATATATATATGTATATATATATATATATATATATATATATATATATATATATATATATATATATATGGAAACATTACATTGCTTTGTACTAATGTATATATTTTCCAATATGCGCCACAATGTTAATCTGTTCCTGGAGAATCATGTTAAATCTCGCAGGTCTTGTGTTAGTTAACATGACCCCGAATGAGAGCAATGCTGTTAACTTGGCCATTAAACCAAGCAGAGTCCTGACCTAACTTTCTTAACCACTGCACAGAACTTTGTTAGACCAACCTACTCGTCCCTCAACACAGCTCAATCACGAGAGAAAATAGCTAGTATAACATAGTTAACATAGCTCAGATACAACAGAGGTTAATTATGAGAGAAAACAGCTAATATAACATAGTTAACATAGCTCAGATACAACACAGGTTAATCATGTGAGAAAACAGCTAATATAACATAGTTAACATAGCTCAGATACAACAGAGGTTAATTATGAGAGAAAACAGCTAATATAACATAGTTAACATAGCTCAGATACAACACAGGTTAATTATGAGAGGACAGAGACAATGTACGAGTTAACCTAGCCAGATACAAGCGAGGGTTAACAATATAAGAGAACACATGGTGGTTACTCACATCTACAGTGCCCCACTTCCCATCCTCCACTCGGCTCAGTTCATATGAGAACCCCAGGTCGCTGGCGAACTTCTCCAGCAGGTCAATACAGAACCCGGAGCAACACATGGTGCTGGGGGCAGAGATGTTGCCACTACTACTGCTCCTGGGAGAGAGAGAGAGAGGGGGTTGTTATTCCATGTGTGGCGAGGTGGCGATGGGAATGGATGAAGGCAGACAGTATGAATTATGTACATGTGTATATATGTCTGTGTGTGTATATATATATGTGTACATTGAGATGTATAGGTATGTATATTTGCATGTGTGGACGTGTATGTATATACATGTGTATGGGGGTGGGTTGGGCCATTTCTTTCGTCTGTTTCCTTGCGCTACCTCGCTAACGCGGGAGACAGCGACAAAGTATAATAAATAAATAAAAATAATATATATATATATATATATATATATATATATATATATATATATATATATATATTTCTTTTTGCTTTGTCGCTGTCTCCCGCGTTTGCGAGGTAGCGCAAGGAAACAGACGAAAGAAATGGCCCAACCCACCCCCATACACATGTATATACATACGTCCACACACGCAAATATACATACCTACACAGCTTTCCATGGTTTACCCCAGACGCTTCACATGCCCTGATTCAATCCACTGACAGCACGTCAACCCCGGTATACCACATCGATCCAATTCATTCTATTACTTGCCCTCCTTTCACCCCCCTGCATGTTCAGGCCCCGATCACACAAAATCTTTTTCACTCCATCTTTCCACCTCCAATTTGGTCTCCCACTTCTCCTCGTTCCCTCCACCTCCGACACATATATCCTCTTGGTCAATCTTTCCTCACTCATTCTCTCCATGTGCCCAAACCATTTCAAAACACCCTCTTCTGCTCTCTCAACCACGCTCTTTTTATTTCCACACATCTCTCTTACCCTTACGTTACTTACTCCATCAAACCACCTCACACCACACATTGTCCTCAAACATCTCATTTCCAGCACATCCATCCTCCTGCGCACAACTCTATCCATAGCCCACGCCTCGCAACCATACAACATTGTTGGAACCACTATTCCTTCAAACATACCCATTTTTGCTTTCCGAGATAATGTTCTCGACTTCCACACATTCTTCAAGGCTCCTAGAATTTTCGCCCCCTCCCCCACCCTATGATCCACTTCCGCTTCCATGGTTCCATCCGCTGCCAGATCCACTCCAAGATATCTAAAACACTTTACTTCCTCCAGTTTTTCTCCATTCAAACTCACCTCCCAATTGACTTGACCCTCAACCCTACTGTACCTAATAACCTTGCTCTTATTCACATTTACTCTTAACTTTCTTCTTTCACACACTTTACTAAACTCAGTCACCAGCTTCTGCAGTTTCTCACATGAATCAGCCACCAGCGCTGTATCATCAGCGAACAACAACTGACTCACTTCCCAAGCTCTCTCATCCCCAACAGACTTCATACTTGCCCCTCTTTCCAAAACTCTTGTATTCACCTCCCTAACAACCCCATCCATAAACAAATTAAACAACCATGGAGACATCACACACCCCTGCCGCAAACCTACATTCACTGAGAACCAATCACTTTCCTCTCTTCCTACACGTACACATGCCTTACATCCTCGATAAAAACTTTTCACTGCTTCTAACAACTTGCCTCCCACACCATATATTCTTAAAACCTTCCACAGAGCATCTCTATCAACTCTATCATATGCCTTCTCCAGATCCATAAATGCTACATACAAATCCATTTGCTTTTCTAAGTATTTCTCACATACATTCTTCAAAGCAAACACCTGATCCACACATCCTCTACCACTTCTGAAACCACACTGCTCTTCCCCAATCTGATGCTCTGTACATGCCTATATATATATATATATATATATATATATATATATATATATATATATATATATATATATATATATATATATATATATACATATATTGTTAGTGGCCACAGTGGTGTTCTTAGTCTACTATATGCTATAAATCCCACGCGGAAAATGACACAGGATAAGTTGCCCAAGTGCACTTTCGTGTCATAATCATATCATCATGATCATGAGGGGAGATATAAGAATGAGACAGAAGAATGACTGTTCTACATGTTCTACCTCACTCTTGGGCAACTTACCGCGTCTCGTTTTCTTCCCACAACAGAAACAGGGGTAGCAGACTTACTCTCCGTTTTTCTTGGGTGGAATCTTGCAGATGACGCCCCTGTTGGCTGAACACTGTTTGGTGACGGGGTCAGCCGGGGCCAGGTTGATGTATGGTGGCTCCTCCAGGTAGACGATCTGCCCCGGGGTGAGAAACGGAGTTAGGAGGGCTACAACACACACACAGAAAACGTACTAAACAACACACACAGAAAACGTACTAAACAACACACACAGAAAACGTACTAAATAGAAATCTTCCTCCAACACAAGGTCCAGACTGAGCCAGCCATCACCTGCCAGAAGCAGGTTACCCGCACTTGATTTTCCAATTGACACAAGAACAGACCCAGACAAGTACAGCGCCAAGCCAGTCCAACCAGAATTACTGGACTGGAAGGAAAAAAGACAAGAGAAGAAAAAAACATTCAGCGATTCTCAAGGCTGGTCCCCCCCCCCTCCACTCGCCGGCGACCCACTTGAGGCTTAAAGTGAGAGGCGTCCTCGCATCCCGTTTTCTTCCTCGAGACTCTTTTCTGTTCCTTATTCTCTGTGTCTCTTTGTATGCTTTCTACGTTCACCTCTCTCTCTCTCTCTCTCTCTCTCTCTCTCTCTCTCTCTCTCTCTCTCTCTCTCTCTCTCTCTCTCTCACTCTCTCTCTCTCGTCTTCGACTTTACAAGGGGGAAAGGACAAGCCACGGGTCTGTCCAGCCACAGTGACCTCAGAGAGAGAGAGAGAGAGAGAGAGAGAGAGAGAGAGAGAGAGAGAGAGAGAGAGAGAGAGAGAGAGAGAGTCAGTGTGTCCTTCCTTCACCACTGTTCTCCCTCCTAGGGGCTAGGGCTAGGGCTAGGACGGGGTGCTGGGGGGAAGGGCGATCGTGTACAGCAAGTTAACCAGTGGATATTATCCAGAGGCTGAGGCTCTCCTGGGAAAAGAAGAGAAGGTCTTTGTTGGTTTTTTTTTCCCAGTTGGGTCGAGGGCAGGGAGGGCGGGTGTTGACACAAAGGCTTCTCGTGTCTTCATTAAACTTAATTACTTATTCTAATCCATCTATATTACTGCTTCTATATCATGGACCACGTATCTATACTCCTAATTACTTATTCTAATCCATCTATATTACTGCTTCTATACCATGGACCACGTATCTATACTCCTAATTACTTATTCTAATCCATCTATATTACTGCTTCTATATCATGGACCACGTATCTATACTCCTAATTACTTATTCTAATCCATCTATATTACTGCTTCTATATCATGGACCACGTAGCTATACTCCTAATTACTTATTCTAATCCATCTATATTACTGCTTCTATATCATGGAGCACGTATCTATACTCCTAATTACTTATTCTAATCCATCTATATTACTGCTTCTATATCATGGACCACGTATCTATACTCCTAATTACTTATTCTAATCCATCTATATTACTGCTTCTATATCATGGACCACGTATCTATACTCCTAATTACTTATTCTAATCCATCTATATTACTGCTTCTATATCATGGACCACGTATCTATACTCCTAATTACTTATTCTAATCCATCTATATTACTGCTTCTATATCATGGACCACGTATCTATACTCCTAATTACTTATTCTAATCCATCTATATTACTGCTTCTATATCATGGACCACGTATCTATACTCCTAATTACTTATTCTAATCCATCTATATTACTGCTTCTATATCATGGACCACGTATCTATACTCCTAATTACTTATTCTAATCCATCTATATTACTGCTTCTATATCATGGAGCACGTATCTATACTCCTAATTACTTATTCTAATCCATCTATATTACTGCTTCTATATCATGGAGCACGTATCTATACTCCTAATTACTTATTCTAATCCATCTATATTACTGCTTCTATATCATGGACCACGTATCTATACTCCTAATTACTTATTGTAATCCATCTATATTACTGCTTCTATATCATGGACCACGTATCTATACTCCTAATTACTTATTCTAATCCATCTATATTACTGCTTCTATATCATGGACCACGTATCTATACTCCTAATTACTTATTCTAATCCATCTATATTACTGCTTCTATATCATGGACCACGTATCTATACTCCTAATTACTTATTCTAATCCATCTATATTACTGCTTCTATATCATGGACCACGTATCTATACTCCTAATTACTTATTCTAATCCATCTATATTACTGCTTCTATATCATGGAGCACGTATCTATACTCCTAATTACTTATTCTAATCCATCTATATTACTGCTTCTATATCACGGACCACTTATCTATACTTCTAAATCTATGGCATGGGTCGAGTATATATCTATATTCTTATATCTATGTCGTAGGTCATGGATCTATCTATATCACTATTTCTGTCATGGATCATGTATCTATCTCACACAAGAACCATAACCTGCTCACACAAGAACCATAACCTGCTCACACAAGAACCATACCTGCTCACACAAGAACCATCATAATAACCTGCTCACACAAGAACCATAACCTGCTCACACAAGAACCATACCTGCTCACACAAGAACCATCATAATAACCTGCTCACACAAGAACCATAACCTGCTCACACAAGAACCATCATAATAACCTGCTCACACAAGAACCATCATAATAACCTGCTCACACAAGAACCATAACCTGCTCACACAAGAACCATCATAATAACCTGCTCACACAAGAACCATAACCTGCTCACACAAGAACCATAACCTGCTCACACAAGAACATACCTGCTCACACAAGAACCATCATAATAACCTGCTCACACAAGAACCATCATAATAACCTGCTCACACAAGAACCATCATAACCTGCTCACACAAGAACCATCATAATAACCTGCTCACACAAGAACCATCATAATAACCTGCTCACACAAGAACCATAACCTGCTCACACAAGAACCATAACCTGCTCACACAAGAACCATCATAATAACCTGCTCACACAAGAACCATAACCTGCTCACACAAGAACCATAACCTGCTCACACAAGAACCATAACCTGCTCACACAAGAACCATCATAATAACCTGCTCACACAAGAACCATACCTGCTCACACAAGAACCATCATAACCTGCTCACACAAGAACCATCATAATAACCTGCTCACACAAGAACCATAACCTGCTCACACAAGAACCATAATAACCTGCTCACACAAGAACCATAACCTGCTCACACAAGAACCATCATAATAACCTGCTCACACAAGAACCATCATAATAACCTGCTCACACAAGAACCATAACCTGCTCACACAAGAACCATAACCTGCTCACACAAGAACCATAACCTGCTCACACAAGAACCATCATAATAACCTGCTCACACAAGAACCATAACCTGCTCACACAAGAACCATCATCATAACCTGCTCACACAAGAACCATCATAATAACCTGCTCACACAAGAACCATCATAATAACCTGCTCACACAAGAACCATAACCTGCTCACACAAGAACCATCATAATAACCTGCTCACACAAGAACCATAACCTGCTCACACAAGAACCATAACCTGCTCACACAAGAACCATCATAATAACCTGCTCACACAAGAACCATCATAACCTGCTCACACAAGAACCATAACCTGCTCACACAAGAACCATCATAATAACCTGCTCACACAAGAACCTCATACCATAACCTGCTCACACAAGAACCATAACCTGCTCACACAAGAACCACATAATACCTGCTCACACAAGAACCATAACCTGCTCACACAAGAACCATAACCTGCTACACAAGGAACCATAACCTGCTCACACAAGAACCATCATAATAACCTGCTCACACAAGAACCATAACCTGCTCACGACAAGAACCATCATATAACCTGCTCACACAAGAACCATAACCTGCTCAACAAGACCATCATATAACCTGCTCACACAAGAACCAATGTCCAAATCATAAACCTGCTCACACAAGAACCATAACCTGCTCACACAAGAACCATAACCTGCTCACACAAGAACCATCATAATAACCTGCTCACACAAGAACCATCATAATAACCTGCTCACACAAGAACCATAACCTGCTCACACAAGAACCATCATAAAACCTGCTCACACAAGAACCATAACCTGCTCACACAAGAACCATAACTGCTCACACAAGAACCATCATAAAACTGCTCACACAGAACCATAACTGCTCACACAAGAACCATAACCTGCTCACACAAGAACACATATAACCTGCTCACACAAGAACCATCATAATAACCTCTCAACAAGAACCATAACCTGCTCACAAAGAACCATAACCTGCTCACACAAGAACCATAACCTGCTCACACAAGAATACCACAAAAATAACCTGCTCACACAAGAACCATCATAATAACCTGCTCACACAAGAACCATATCCTGCGCACACAGAACCATCATAAGTACCTGCTCACACCATACCTGAACCATCAGTACCATAACCTGCTCACACAAGAACCCATCCATAATAACCTGCTCTCACAAGAACCAGAACCTGCTCACACAAAACTCGATGATACCTGCTCACTCAAGTACCATAACCGGCTCACGACAGAACCATCAATAATAACCTGCTCACTACAAGAGAACCCATAGACCTGCTCACACAAGAACCATCATAAGTAACCTGCTCACACAAATCCATGCAAATAACCTGCTCACTACAAGAACCATAACCTGCTCACACAAGACCCAGAGACCTGCTCACACAAGAACCATAACCTGCTCACACAAGAACCTTCATAATAACCTGCTCACACAAGAACCATAATACCTGCTCACTACAAGAACCATAACCTGCTCACACAAGAACCATCATAATAACCGCTCACATAGCAAGAACCATAACCTGCTCACACAAGAACCATCATAATAACCTGCTCACACAAGAACCATCATAATAACCTGCTCACAACAAGAACCATAACCTGCCTCACACAAGAACCATCATAATAACCTGCTCACACAAGAACCATCATAATAACCTGCTCACACCCGAACCATCAAACCTGCTCACACAAGAACCATAACCTGCTCACACAAGCAACCATCTAATAACCTGCTCACACAAGAACCATAACCTGCTCACACAAGAACCATAACCTGCTTCACACAGAACCTAACCTGCTCACAAAAGAAACCATAGCTGCTCACACAATGAACATAACCTGTCTCACACATGAAACCTAACCTGCTCACACAAGAACCATAACTGCTCACACTAGAACATATCCTGTACACAAGAACCATCACCTGGCACACAAGAACATCATAATAACCTGCTCACACAAGAACCATAACCATGCTCACACAGACCATCATAATAACCTGCTCACACAAGAACCATATCCTGCTCACACAAGGAACCATCATAATAACCTGCTCACACAAGAACCATAACCTGCTCACACAATGAACCATCATTATAATCATGCTCACCACAGAACCATCATATAACCTGCTCACACAAGACCATAACCTTTCACACAAAAGACCATCATAATAACCTGCTCACACAAGAACCATCATAATAACCTGCTCACACAAGAACCATAACCTGCTCACACAAGAACCATCATAATAACCTGCTCACACAAGAACCATCATAATAACCTGCTCACACAAGAACCATAACCTGCTCACACAAGAACCATCATAATAACCTGCTCACACAAGAACCATCATATAACCTGCTCACACAAGAACCATAACCTGCTCACACAAGAACCATAACCTGCTCACACAAGAACCATAACCTGCTCACACAAGAACCATCATAATAACCTGCTCACACAAGAACCATAACCTGCTCACACAAGAACCATAACCTGCTCACACAAGAACCATCATAATAACCTGCTCACACAAGAACCATAACCTGCTCACACAAGAACCATAACCTGCTCACACAAGAACCATAACCTGCTCACACAAGAACCATCATAATAACCTGCTCACACAAGAACCATAACCTGCTCACACAAGAACCATAACCTGCTCACACAAGAACCATAACCTGCTCACACAAGAACCATCATAATAACCTGCTCACACAAGAACCATCATAATAACCTGCTCACACAAGAACCATCATAATAACCTGCTCACACAAGAACCATAACCTGCTCACACAAGAACCATCATAATAACCTGCTCACACAAGAACCATAACCTGCTCACACAAGAACCATCATAATAACCTGCTCACACAAGAACCATAACCTGCTCACACAAGAACCATCATAATAACCTGCTCACACAAGAACCATAACCTGCTCACACAAGAACCACTCACATGTGAGTCATCCTGGAGGGAGGGAGGGTACACACCCCTCCTTCCTAACTCACAATGTTCACACTCATATGAGTCACACCCCCCCCCCCGGGGGGACTACCCCCCCTCCCCCCCTTTACTTCCTCATGAGCTCAAAAGAGGCGCTCATGTGAGATGAGGGGTGGGGGGGGGGGCCCTCCAGCCACCTTAACTACAGGCAACGACCCCTCCCCCGACCCCCCCCCCCTCCTCTCACACGGGTCTTGCTAATTGCTCTGAGGCCAATTAGGGCCAGGTGACGACCGGGGTGTTAATGCAGGTGGTTCCCTAAAAGCCCCCCCCTCCCAGATGGTGGGAGCGGGGAGGGAAGGAAGCCAGATGGTGCTTCGGTAGGCTACAGAGGCCACAGCTGGGTGCTGGAGGGGTAGCCAGATGGTACTCTGGGAGTGTAGGGAGACCACAGGTGGTGTTGGGCGAGCCAGATGGTACTCTGGTAGCCTAAGGCAGGCCACAGATGGTACTGGGTTAGCCAGATGGTAGGTTTTCCGGTCACATTGAGGTCACAGGTGGTGCTGAGATAACTATAGCGTACTCTCAGTAGAAGACTACCACAGATGGTGCCAGAGGTATGCCAGATGGTACTCTGTGCCCCTGTTAGACCACAGATGGTGCCAGAGATATGCCAGATGGTACTCTGTGCCCCTGTTAGACCACAGATGGTGCCAGAGGTATGCCAGATGGTACTCTGTGCCCCTGTTAGACCACAGATGGTGCCAGGGGATACCAGATGGTACTCTGTGCCCCTGTTAGACCACAGATGGTGCCAGGGGATACCAGATGGCTCTGTACTTCCCTTGAGACAACAGATGGTGAGAAGATGAAGCCAGATGGCATTCTGGTAATCTCTGGGAGACCACAGATGGTATTCCTGCACACCTGGAAGCCACAGCTGGTGCTGGGTGTATGCCAGATGGTAATGTGTGACCCTTGGGACACCATCTGGCAGCCAGACAAATTACGTTGGTTTTTAAAATTCTTTTTTATCATAAAAACCAAATTACATTTTCTCTCATTCTTGGAATATGAACATGACTGTTGGAGAAACTTGGAAATATGATCATGACTGTTGGAGAAACTTGGAAATATGATCATGACTGTTGGAGAAACTTGGGAATATGAACATGACTGTTGGAGAAACTTGGGAATATGAACATGACTGTTGGAGAAACTTGGGAATATGATCATGACTGTTGGAGAAACTTGGAATATGAACATGACTGTTGGAGAAACTTGGGAATATGAACATGACTGTTGGAGAAACTTGGGAATATGAACATGACTGTTGGAGAAACTTGGAAATATGATCATGACTGTTGGAGAAACTTGGAATATGAACATGACTGTTGGAGAAACTTGGAAATATGAACATGACTGTTGGAGAAACTTGGAAATATGATCATGACTGTTGGAGAAACTTGGAATATGAACATGACTGTTGGAGAAACTTGGGAATATGATCATGACTGTTGGAGAAACTTGGGGAATATGATCATGACTGTTGGAGAAACTTGGAAATATGAACATGACTGTTGGAGAAACTTGGGAATATGAACATGACTGTTGGAGAAACTTGGAAATATGAACATGACCGTTGGAGAAACTTGGGAATATGATCATGACTGTTGGAGAAACTTGGGAATATGAACATGACTGTTGGAGAAACTTGGAAATATGAACATGACCGTTGGAGAAACTTGGAAATATGAACATGACCGTTGGAGAAACTTGGGAATATGAACATGAGTGTTGGAGAAACTTAAAAAATGCTGACGAAAGTGTTGGAGAAAGTCAATACCGAAAATAAGGACAAAAATATGAAGTGTCAATGTACAACTATATAAATCACGGACGATATAAACACATACATTTGGTCATGCGGTCCGTACGTAGGAATTATATCACCACGTACAGTGGTACAACGTACGTACATAAGGTTCAATATCACCACGTAGTGGTACAATTGGTCCGTACGTAAGGTTGAATATCACCACGTACAGTGGTACAATTCGTCCGTACGTACATAAGGTTCAATACCACCACGTACAGTGGTACAACGTACGTACATAAGGTTCAATATCACCACGTACAGTGGCACAATGTACGTACATAAGGTTCAATATCACCACGTACAGTGGTAAAACGTACGTACATACTCAGATCACGTACCACGTACGTACATAAGGTTCAATATCACCACGTACAGTGGTACAACGTACGTACATAAGGTTCAATATCACCACGTACAGTGGTACAATGTACGTACATAAGGTTCAATATCACCACGTACAGTGGTACAACGTACGTACATACTCAGATCACGTACCACGTACGTACATAAGGTTCAATATCACCACGTACAGTGGTACAACGTACGTACATAAGGTTCAATATCACCACGTACAGTGGTACTACGTACGTACATAAGGTTCAATATCACCACGTACAGTGGTACAACGTACGTACATAAGGTTCAATATCACCACGTACAGTGGCACAATGTACGTACATAAGGTTCAATATCACCACGTACAGTGGTACAACGTACGTACATACTCAGATCACGTACCACGTACGTACATAAGGTTCAATACCACCACGTACAGTGGTACAACGTACGTACATACTCAGATCACGTACCACGTACGTACATAAGGTTCAATATCACCACGTACAGTGGTACAACGTACGCACATACTCAGATCACGTACCACGTGCGTACATAAGGTTCAATATCACCACGTACAGTGGCACAACGTACGTACATACTCAGATCACGTACCACGTACGTACATAAGGTTCAATACCACCACGTACAGTGGTACAACGTACGTACATACTCAGATCACGTACCACGTACGTACATAAGGTTCAATATCACCACGTACAGTGGTACAACGTACGTACATAAGGTTCAATATCACCACGTACAGTGGTACAACGTACGTACATACTCAGATCACGTACCACGTACGTACATAAGGTTCAATATCACCACGTACAGTGGCACAACGTACGTACATACTCAGATCACGTACCACGTACGTACATAAGGTTCAATATCACCACGTACAGTGGTACAACGTACGTACATACTCAGATCACGTACCACGTGCGTACATAAGGTTCAATATCACCACGTACAGTGGCACAACGTACGTACATACTCAGATCACGTACCACGTACGTACATAAGGTTCAATACCACCACGTACAGTGGTACAACGTACGTACATACTCAGATCACGTACCACGTACGTACATAAGGTTCAATATCACCACGTACAGTGGTACAACGTACGTACATAAGGTTCATATCACCACGTACAGTGGTACAAACGTACGTACATACTCAGATCACGTACCACGTACGTACATAAGGTTCAATATCACCACGTACAGTGGCACAACGTACGTACATACTCAGATCACGTACCACGTACGTACATAAGGTTTAATATCACCACGTACAGTGGTACAACGTACGTACATACTCAGATCACGTACCACGTACGTACATAAGGTTCAATATCACCACGTACAGTGGTACAACGTACGTACATAAGGTTCAATATCACCACGTACAGTGGTACAACGTACGTACATACTCAGATCACGTACCACGTACGTACATAAGGTTCAATATCACCACGTACAGTGGCACAACGTACGTACATACTCAGATCACGTACCTTCAGATGGAACTTCTCCGGGACGCCCTGCGGGGGTACGTGTCCGTTGCCAGGCCACACGATGTCGTTCACGGACAGACCCTCGTCCTCCCATGAACGCCATACGCCAATCTAACGTCAGAGAGAAGACAAATATAAATGATCATCATTACGGCAGCCCATTTTCTATATTGCGACCAAAATGGCCATTTTCTTTCCCCCCCCCCCCGTTTTTTTTTGCCACTAGTCATTTTCTAGGTTATGACGGAAATCCATTTTCCCTCTATTATGACCACAGACCATTTTCTTTAACCCTACATATCTTTAAGAAGTAAAAAAGAGACATTCTACTTGGCAACCAATGACCATTTTCTTTAAGGGGTATCTTAGCTATCTCTACTTCAAAATATGATCACACTTGAATAGGGGGTCATCTGGGTGGGGGTTATTTACGACCTTGTCGCCAACTCTACCCCCCACTCATCAACTCCCCCTGCAACTCTACCCCCCCATTCAACCCCTGCAACTCTACCCCCCATTCAACCCCTGCAACTCTACCCCCCATTCAACCCCTGCAACTCTACCCCCCATTCAACACCTGCAACTCTATCCCCCCATTCAACTCCTGCAACTCTAACCCCCCATTCAACCCCTGCAACTCTAACCCCCCATTCAACCCCTGCAACTCTAACCCCCCCATTCAACCCCTGTAACTCTACCCCCCATTCAACCCCTGCAACTCTACCCCCCCCATTCAACCCCTGCAACTCTACCCCCCATTCAACCCCTGCAACTCTACCCCCCATTCAACCCCTTCAACTCTACCCCCCCATTCAACCCCTGCAACTCTACCCCCCCATTCAACCCCTGCAACTCTACCCCCCCATTTAACCCCTGCAACTCTACCCCCCATTCAACCCCTGCAACTCTACCCCCCCATTCAACCCCTGCAACTCTAACCCCCCATTCAACCCCTGCAACTCTAACCCCCCATTCAACCCCTGCAACTCTACCCCCCATTCAACCCCTGCAACTCTACCCCCTCCCCCAATGCAACTCACCTCCTCCCATATAACTCTACCCCCCCATTCAACCCCTGCAACTCTAACCCCCCATTCAACCCCTGCAACTCTACCCCCCAGTCAACCCCTGCAACTCTACCCCCTCCCCCAATGCAACTCACCTCCTCCCATATAACTCTACCCCCCCATTCAACCCCTGCAACTCTACCCCCCTCATTCAACCCCTGCAACTCTACCCCCCCATTCAACCCCTGCAACTCTACCCCCCCATTCAACCCCTGCAACTCTACCCCCTCCCCCAATGCAACTCACCTCCTCCCATATAACTCTACCCCCCCATTCAACCCCTGCAACTCTAACCCCCCATTCAACCCCTGCAACTCTAACCCCTCCCTCCCCCCATGCAACTCTACCCCCGCCTCCCTCCCCCCATGCAACTCACCTCCTCCCCCCATGCAACTCACCTCCTCCCATATCTTGTTGTTGGAGGTTCCCTCCCTCAAATTAACGATCTTCAACTCCACGTCCTTCCTTGTGCCGTCAGAGTTGAAGGAGAGGGTTGCTGACTGACGGGGGATGCTGACGTCACGCAGGTGTCTGGGGGGGGAGGATAACAGGCTAGGGCTAGAGTGGTCGTCATGAGAAAGAGGTCGTGCATGATAATGAGGCCACTAAACTATCATATATATATATATATATATATATATATATATATATATATATATATATATATATATATATATATATATATATTTTTGCTTTGTCGCTGTCTCCCGCGTTTGCGAGGTAGCGCAAGGAAACAGACGAAAGAAATGGCCCAACCCCCCCCCATACACATGTATATACATACGTCCACACACGCAAATATACATACCTACACAGCTTTCCATGGTTTACCCCAGACGCTTCACATGCCTTGATTCAATCCACTGACAGCACGTCAACCCCGGTATACCACATCGCTCCAATTCACTCTATTCCTTGCCCTCCTTTCACCCTCCTGCATGTTCAGGCCCCGATCACTCAAAATCTTTTTCACTCCATCTTTCCACCTCCAATTTGGTCTCCCTCTTCTCCTCGTTCCCTCCACCTCCGACACATATATCCTCTTGGTCAATCTTTCCTCACTCATTCTCTCCATGTGCCCAAACCATTTCAAAACACCCTCTTCTGCTCTCTCAACCACGCTCTTTTTATTTCCACACATCTCTCTTACCCTTACGTTACTTACTCGATCAAACCACCTCACACCACACATTGTCCTCAAACATCTCATTTCCAGCACATCCATCCTCCTGCGCACAACTCTATCCATAGCCCACGCCTCGCAACCATACAACATTGTTGGAACCACTATTCCTTCAAACATACCCATTTTTGCTTTCCGAGATAATGTTCTCGACTTATATATATATATATATATATATATATATATATATATATATATATATATATATATATATATATATATATATATAAACACAGACAGATGTATCCGTGTAGTGTCAGTTCGTACAGGGAGGTGTAGCAAGATCATCACTACAGTATAAACCCAAGATTGTACAGGCATGACAGTGGCTCAGTGTGACGGTAAGAAACCTGCCCCTGTATCTGTCTGAAGATAATGTGGCCACAATCCTACAGGTTCCTGTACACCTTACCTGTATATCTACAGGTTCCTGTACACCTTACCTGTATATCTACAGTGGATGGAGAACCTACACCTACAGGTGGTACCAAGGAGAAGTGGGGGACTAGATTACCTGTAGATGCTGGTGTCTGGGTCGTACCTCACCTGTAGAAGGTCGTGCCTGTCTCACCTGTAGAAGGTCGTGCCCTGGGTCATGCCTGCCTCACCTGTAGAAGGTCGTGCCTGCCTCACCTGTAGAAGGTCGTGCCCTGGGTCGTGCCTGTCTCACCTGTAGAAGGTCGTGCCTACCTCACCTGTAAAAGGTCGTGCCTGCCTCACCTGTAGAAGGTCGTGCCTACCTCACCTGTAGAAGGTCGTGTCTGCCTCACCTGTAGAAGGTCGTGCCCTGGGTCGTGCCTACCTCACCTGTAGAAGGTCGTGCATGCCTCACCTGTAGAAGGTCGTGCCTGCCTCACCTGTAGAAGGTCGTGCGTGCCTCACCTGTAGAAGGTCGTGCCTACCTCACCTGTAGAAGGTCGTGCCTGCCTCACCTGTAGAAGGTCGTGCGTGTCTCACCTGTAGAGGGTCGTGCCTGCCTCACCTGTAGAAGGTCGTGCCTGCCTCACCTGTAGAAGGTCGTGCCCAGGGTCGTGCCTGTCTCACCTGTAGAAGGTCGTGCCTACCTCACTTGTAGAAGGTCGTGCCTGCCTCACCTGTAGAAGGTCGTGCCCAGGGTCGTGCCTGTCTCACCTGTAGAAGGTCGTGCCTACCTCACCTGTAGAAGGTCGTGCCTGTCTCACCTGTAGAAGGTCGTGCCTACCTCACCTGTAGAAGGTCGTGCGTGTCTCACCTGTAGAAGGTCGTGCCTGCCTCACCTGTAGAAGGTCGTGCCCTGGGTCGTGCCTGCCTCACCTGTAGAAGGTCGTGCCTGCCTCACCTGTAGAAGGTCGTGCCTGCCTCACCTGTAGAAGGTCGTGCCCTGGGTCGTGCCTGTCTCACCTGTAGAAGGTCGTGCCTACCTCACCTGTAAAAGGTCGTGCCTGCCTCACCTGTAGAAGGTCGTGCCTGCCTCACCTGTAGAAGGTCGTGCCTGCCTCACCTGTAGAAGGTCGTGCGTGCCCTGGGTCGTGCCTGCCTCACCTGTAGAAGGTCGTGCCCAGGGTCGTGCCTGTCTCACCTGTAGAAGGTCGTGCCTACCTCACTTGTAGAAGGTCGTGCCTGCCTCACCTGTAGAAGGTCGTGCCTGCCTCACCTGTAGAAGGTCGTGCCTACCTCACCTGTAGAAGGTCGTGCCTGCCTCACCTGTAGAAGGTCGTGCGTGCCCTGGGTCGTGCCTGCCTCACCTGTAGAAGGTCGTGCCCAGGGTCGTGCCTGTCTCACCTGTAGAAGGTCGTGCCTGCCTCACCTGTAGAAGGTCGTGCGTGCCCTGGGTCGTGCCTGCCTCACCTGTAGAAGGTCGTGCCCAGGGACCACTTGGAGTTCCTGTGGTCGTTGCAGGAGAGTCGTGGGTTGAGGTCGTCCGGTGTGAAGCGGGTCTGGTTCACAAACTCTTCGATGGCGTACGCGAACACCTCCACCGCTGTCGGGATGCTGGCTTTCAAACTCTCCAATGACGTATCGAAGTGCACGCCTGCAAGCAAGGCCAGGCGCTACTACTGACGGCCAGGGAAACGGAGATCGACATATCTAATGACACAGGGAGATGACCTTACATGACCCCCACGTACCCCACCAGACAGAGGTCATCTCGCTCGTCTTGTGGCGGATATACTGAAGAAAAGATCACTATCTATCTATCCATCTACCTATCTATCCATCTACCTATCTATCCATCTATCAATCTATCTATCCATCTATCAATCTATCCACCTATCAATCTATCCATCTATCAATCTATCCACCTATCCATCTATCAATCTACCTATCTATCCATCTATCAATCTATCCATCTATCAATCTATCCACCTATCTATCTATCACTGCACTCGCTTAGACTAGACGCGATGGGGCAATATGTCATATCTCCAGTGACCTTTGACCTCCTTGACCTTATCTCGTGACCTTTGACCTCTGGTTCATATTCATGACTCCATAACTAACCCCCCCCCCTCAACCCCCACAAACACACACACTGACCCCAGTGGTGTGTGGGGCATGACCCCAGTGGTGTGTGGGGCAAGCATGACCCCAGTGGTGTGTGGGGCAAGCATGACCCCAGTGGTGTGTGGGGCAAGCATGACCCCAGTGGTGTGTGGGGCAAGCATGACCCCAGTGGTGTGTGGGGCATGACCCAGTGGTGTGTGGGGCAAGCATGACCCCAGTGGTGTGTGGGGCAAGCATGACCCCAGTGGTGTGTGGGGCATGACCCAGTGGTGTGTGGGGCAAGCATGACCCCAGTGGTGTGTGGGGCAAGCATGACCCCAGTGGTGTGTGGGGCAAGCATGACCCCAGTGGTGTGTGGGGCAAGCATGACCCCAGTGATGTGTGGGGCAAGCATGACCCCAGTGGTGTGTGGGGCATGCATGACCCCAGTGGTGTGTGGGGCAAGCATGACCCCAGTGGTGTGTGGGGCAAGCATGACCCCAGTGGTGTGTGGGGCAAGCATGACCACAGTGGTGTGTGGGGCAAGCATGACCCCAGTGGTGTGTGGGGCATGCATGACCCCAGTGGTGTGTGGGGCAAGCATGACCCCAGTGGTGTGTGGGGCAAGCATGACCACAGTGGTGTGTGGGGCAAGCATGACCCCAGTGGTGTGTGGGGCAAGCATGACCCCAGTGGTGTGTGGGGCAAGCATGACCCCAGTGGTGTGTGGGGCAAGCATGACCCCAGTGGTGTGTGGGGCAAGCATGACCCCAGTGGTGTGTGGGGCAAGCATGACCCCAGTGGTGTGTGGGGCAAGCATGACCACAGTGGTGCGTGGGGCAAGCATGACCCCAGTGGTGTGTGGGGCAAGCATGACCCCAGTGGTGTGTGGGGCAAGCATGGCCCCAGTGGTGTGTGGGGCAAGCATGACCCCAGTGGTGTGTGGGGCAAGCATGACCCCAGTGATGTGTGGGGCAAGCATGACCCCAGTGGTGTGTGGGGCAAGCATGACCCCAGTGGTGTGTGGGGCATGACCCCAGTGGTGTGTGGGGCAAGCATGACCCCAGTGGTGTGTGGGGCAAGCATGACCCCAGTGGTGTGTGGGGCAAGCATGACCCCAGTGGTGTGTGGGGCAAGCATGACCCCAGTGATGTGTGGGGCAAGCATGACCCCAGTGGTGTGTGGGGCAAGCATGACCCCAGTGGTGTGTGGGGCATGACCCCAGTGGTGTGGGGCAAGCATGACCCCAGTGGTGTGTGGGGCAAGCATGACCCCAGTGGTGTGGGGCAAGCATGACCCCAGTGGTATGTGGGGCAAGCATGACCCCAGTGGTGTGTGGGGCAAGCATGACCCCAGTGGTGTGTGGGGCAAGCATGACCCCAGTGGTGTGTGGGGCAAGCATGACCCCAGTGGTGTGGGGCATGACCCCAGTGGTGTGTGGGGCAAGCATGACCCCAGTGGTGTGTGGGGTAAGCATGACCCCAGTGGTGTGGGGCAAGCATGACCCCAGTGGTATGTGGGGCAAGCATGACCCCAGTGGTGTGTGGGGCAAGCATGACCCCAGTGGTGTGGGGCAAGCATGACCCCAGTGGTGTGTGGGGCAAGCATGGCCCCAGTGGTGTGTGGGGCAAGCATGACCCCAGTGGTGTGTGGGGCATGACCCCAGTGGTGTGTGGGGCAAGCATGACCCCAGTGGTGTGGGGCAAGCATGACCCCAGTGGTATGTGGGGCAAGCATGACCCCAGTGGTGTGTGGGGCAAGCATGACCCCAGTGGTGTGTGGGGCATGACCCCAGTGGTGTGTGGGGCAAGCATGACCCCAGTGGTGTGTGGGGCAAGCATGACCCCAGTGGTGTGTGGGGCACGCATGACCCCAGTGGTGTGTGGGGCAAGCATGACCCCAGTGGTGTGTGGGGCAAGCATGACCCCAGTGGTGTGTGGGGCAAGCATGACCCCAGTGGTGTGTGGGGCAAGCATGACCCCAGTGGTGTGTGGGGCAAGCATGACCCCAGTGGTGTGTGGGGCAAGCATGACCCCAGTGATGTGTGGGGCAAGCATGACCCCAGTGGTGTGTGGGGCAAGCATGACCCCAGTGGTGTGTGGGGCATGACCCCAGTGGTGTGTGGGGCAAGCATGACCCCAGTGGTGTGGGGCAAGCATGACCCCAGTGGTATGTGGGGCAAGCATGACCCCAGTGGTGTGTGGGGCAAGCATGACCCCAGTGGTGTGTGGGGCATGACCCCAGTGGTGTGTGGGGCAAGCATGACCCCAGTGGTGTGTGGGGCAAGCATGACCCCAGTGGTGTGTGGGGCATGACCCCAGTGGTGTGTGGGGCAAGCATGACCCCAGTGGTGTGTGGGGCAAGCATGACCCCAGTGGTGTGTGGGGCAAGCATGACCCCAGTGGTGTGTGGGGCAAGCATGACCCCAGTGGTGTGTGGGGCAAGCATGACCCCAGTGGTGTGTGGGGCAAGCATGACCCCAGTGGTGTGTGGGGCAAGCATGACCCCAGTGGTGTGTGGGGCAAGCATGACCCCAGTGGTGTGTGGGGCAAGCATGACCCCAGTGGTGTGTGGGGCAAGCATGACCCCAGTGGTGTGTGGGGCAAGCATGACCCCCGTACTCACCCAACATGCCTACAGGGAGCTCGTTGGCCACTGCTATGCCTTCGGCTCTATCCCCCACCACAGACTGGGTGACTATCCATATATAGTTCTTGTCCACGAGCCCCAACATGGCGGCTTCCTTCATGATGGCAGTGGCTTCGTCTCTGGTGGAGTAGAGCAATATGATCCGCGCCTCAGACGTCTTCAAGCGAAGTAGCGAACTTCTGGGGTTGTCCACTATGATGGTGTCTATAATGATGAACCTGTGAGGGAGAGAAGGAGGCAGAACTATGAGGGAGAGAGGGAGAACTGTGAGGGAGGTAGAACTGTGAGGGAGAGAGAGAGAACTGTGAGGGAGGTAGAACTGTGAGGGAGAGAGAGAGGCAGAACTGTGAGGGAGGTAGAACTGTGAGGGAGAGAGAGAGAACTGTGAGGGAGGTAGAACTGTGAGGGAGAGAGAGAGGCAGAACTGTGAGGGAGAGAGAACTGTGAGGGAGAGAGAACTATGAGGGAGGGAGGGAGGCAGAACTGTGAGGGAGAGAGAACTGTGAGGGAGGGAGGCAGAACTGTGAGGGAGGGAGGCAGAACTGTGAGGGAGAGAGAACTGTGAGGGAGAGAGAACTGTGAGGGAGGGAGGCAGAACTGTGAGGGAGAGAGAACTGTGAGGGAGGGAGGAAGAACTGTGAGGGAGGTAGAACTGTGAGGGAGAGAGGGAGAACTGTGAGGGAGAGAGAACTGTGAGGGAGAGAGAACTGTGAGGGAGGGAGGGAGGCAGAACTGTGAGGGAGAGAGAACTGTGAGGGAGGGAGGGAGGCAGAACTGTGAGGGAGGGAGGGAGAACTGTGAGGGAGGGAGGGAGGCAACTCTGTGAGGGAGGGAGGGAGAACTGTGAGGGAGGGAGGCAGAACTGTGAGGGAGAGAGAACTGTGAGGGAGGGAGGGAGGCAGAACTGTGAGGGAGAGAGAACTGTGAGGGAGGGAGGGAGGCAGAACTGTGAGGGAGGGA
>NC_092268.1:9359701-9369701 GCF_036320965.1 Panulirus ornatus
TGTGTGTGTGTGTATGTGTGTGTGTGTGTGTGTGTGTGTATGTGCGTATGTGTATGTTTGTGTATGTGTGTGTGTGTGTGTGTGTGTGTGTGTGTGTGTGTGTGTGTGTATGTGTATGTGTGTGTATTTTCGTAAGATCACAATATTGGCTTTTCAAAAAAAAAAAAAAAGTTTTTTTTTTCGTAAAAATGCGGGAAATGAAGTCATCTTGGATCCATAATTAGATTATGATAATTACTTGACCTCTCTCTCTCTCTCTCTCTCTCTCTCTCTCTCTCTCTCTCTCTCTCTCATACGGTGGGGGTGCCCCGGGGGGGTGCCCCGGGGAGGGGTGCCCCGGGGGGGGGGGGGGGGGGGTTAATGGGGGAGTAAAAGCTTCCAGGGTACAATGAAATGGGGATCTAAATACGTTACAATGGAGAAATAGGGCCATATTAGGGCCCAGGGTGAGGAAAAATAGGGCTGTAATAGGCCCCCAGGGTATGCCATAATTAGGCCCCCAGGGTATGCCATAATAGGCCCCCAGGGTATGCCATAATAGGTATGCCATAATAAGCCCCAGGGTATGCCATAATAGGCCCTAGGGTATGCCATAATAGGCCCCCAGGGTATGCCATAATAAGCCCCCAGGGTATGCCATAATAAGCCCCATAGTATGCCATAATAGGCCCCCAGGGTATGCCATAATAAGCCCCAGGGTATGCCATAATAGGCCCCCAGGGTATGCCATAATAAGCCCCATAGTATGCCATAATAGGCCCCCAGGGTATGCCATAATAGGCCCCATAGTATGCCATAATAAGCCCCCATAGTATGCCATAATAGGCCCCCAGGGTATGCCATAATAAGCCCCCAGGGTATGCCATAATAAGCCCCAGGGTATGCCATAATAGGCCCCATAGTATGCCATAATAAGCCCCCAGGGTATGCCATAATAGGCCCCAGGGTATGCCATAATAAGCCCCCAGGGTATGGAGTAATGGAACCTCATAATTTAGAATCATTGGGGGGGTCAAGGCATGACACAAGACAGCCCAGTCAGACAAGGCCATTATGATCCTCTTACCCGGTGGGAACTGGAAACTCCCCTGATGGTTTGGTCGTAACCACTAGAGTGAAATGGCTCCCCCGGGTGCTGGCTGGAGCAGAGAGAGGGAGAGGAGAGAGAGAGAGAGAGAGAGAGAGAGAGAGTGGGAGAGCGAGACGTGTGGCAAGAGAAATTTAAGAGGACTGACTCGGTGGGAGAAGCTGGATCCTGTGTCTGGAATACTGAGGAGGGAGGAGAGAGTTGAGATGAATCATTATCATCAGTTATAATCATGATAATAAAACAAAATAAACAAAATGTAGGAAAGACAAACAAATGTAAACAAGACAATTGAAAGATGTCCGTGGATTTCGTGAGAACGGGAAGTGATGACCACAGACAACCAGGAAGGAAAGAAAACTGGATGCACTCTCCACAAATCTGGAAACATGTCTTCTTCAGGTCAGAACACGCTATGTTCCACGACTGGAAAGGCTGGTGCAAGTCTTGTTCAAGACTGGAAATGGTGAAGAAAATTGTACCAACTGGAACACTGGAAATGGTGAAGAAAATTGTACCAACTGGAACACTGAATGTGGTGAAGAAAATTGTACCAACTGGAACACTGGAAATGGTGAAGAAAATTGTACCAAGTCTGCAAAAGCCAGAAATATCTTAGGTGAAGTCTGGAACGAACTACAGAGACCTCGATCTTAAGTGTAGAAGCTGTGGCTTGGCCTTGCTTCAAGTCTGGAAGAAGACTGGAATACATCAAGACTGGAACAAACGAGACATCTTAAATGAGGATTTGGAAATGGCTAACAGAAGGTCTGGTCCAGAGCCACCCAGGCCTGGAAAAGAAATAGACCTACGCTTCCAGAGAGGCCTGTCCAGGGGAAATGATTGGGGCCTGGAAGGAAACGAGTTTGGAAAGAAAATAGGTTCTGGAAGGTTAATGGAGTTTGGAAGGACCAAGAGGTTTGAAGGAGAATATAGGTTGTGGAGGGATAATATGACCTGGAAGAATAATTGGTTCTAGATGGAAAATAGTCTGGAATGGTAATTCATTCTGGAAGGACAAACAGAGTCTGGATGAAGAGGTGAAAACTGTCTTGGAACCCGACCCAAAATTAGATCTGGCGAGAGGTCAGAGGTCAGGATGAGGAAGGATATACAAGAGGGTCTGGAAGATGTTTTGAAAGGATTCCAGAAACACGGTTCTGGAACCCGGGTCGAGAAGACGGAGCCAACGAAGAAAATATACAGAGGTTTTCCAGAGTTTTATGTGGGGTCCAGAATACATGTTTTGGAAGGCTAGACAGAAAGGAAGATTAACTCTTAAAACATGATGGTACGACCCTTGAATACGACGGTATACGACCCTTGAACACGACGGTATACGACCCTTGAACACGACGGTATACGACCCTTGAATACGACGGTATACGACCCTTGAATACGACGGTATACGACCCTTGAACACGACGGTATACGACCCTTGAACATGACGGTATACGACCCTTGAACACGACGGTATACGACCCTTGAACACGACGGTATACGACCCTTGAACACGACGGTATACGACCCTTGAACACGACGGTATACGACCCTTGAATACGACGGTATACGACCCTTGAACACGACGGTATACGACCCTTGAACACGACGGTATACGACCCTTGAACACGACGGTATAAGACCCTTGAACACGACGGTATACGACCCTTGAACACGACGGTATACGACCCTTGAACATGACGGTATACGACCCTTGAATACGACGGTATACGACCCTTGAACATGACGGTATACGACCCTTGAACACGACGGTATACGACCCTTGAACACGAGTGTAAAAGTCTCTTCCAGTAACACATACACACACACACACACACACACACACACACACATACACACACACACACACACACACACACACACACACACACACACATACACACACACACACACACATACACACACACACACACACACACACACACACACATACACACACACACACATACACACATACACACACACACACATACAGTAATGAGGTGGTGAGGGAAGGAGGGAGCGAGGACCTCCATATGATGCAGGGAGACAAGCTGCAAGATTGTGTGAGTGTGTGAGGAGGAGTTGTGAGTGTGTGAGGAGGAGTTGTGAGTGTGTGAGGAGGAGTTGTGAGTGTGTGAGGAGGAGTTGTGAGTCGACCATTGTCAACAACCTGGGGGGGTGGGAGAGGAGGCCAGGCTCCCGCCATCACAAAACCAGGAGACACAAACTGTGTGTGTGTGTGTGTGTGTGTGTGTGTGTGTGTGTGTGTGTGTGGCCGGACCTGAACATTCATGTATGCAGATGAGGAAACACCCAACAAGCTGTTCACATCCAACCAAGGCGTCAAAACCAGTCATATTATGCTTCGTAATTCTGGTGGTCACCATCGCTTGGGTAAATAAACACATAGAGCTGATAGAGGAGGTCCAGAGGAAGGCAACAGAAGATAGGGGCCAGGATTAAGAGGGCTGAGTTACAGAGTAAGATGTGGACGTCTCCAATATGTCCACCATGGAAGAGAGAAGAGTAAGAGGTCCATGAATGGATAGTGTGTGTGTGTGTGTGTGTGTGTTTGTAGGGGGGGGAAGGGGGTAGTCCTGGGGGCCCAGGGTCTACATTGATGGGTACACAGAGCAAGGACAGGGGAGAGAGAGAGAGAGAGAGAGAGAGAGAGAGAGAGAGAGAGAGAGAGAGAGAGAGAGAGAGAGAGAGAGAGAGAGAGAGAGAGAGCCAATCAGACACCACCTCATCCTTCAGACAACTGAACCACGTCTGATTTAACTCCTCCATTAATACTCCTCCTCACACACTCACAACTCCTCCTCACACACTCACAACTCCTCCTCACACACTCACAACTCCTCCTCACACACCCACAACTATATATATATATATATATATATATATATATATATATATATATATATATATATATATATATATATATATATATATATTCATTTATTTATTTTGCTTTGTCACTGTCTCCCGCGTTAGCGAGGTAGCGCAAGGAAACAGACGAAAGAATGGCCCAACCCACCCACATACACATGTATATACATACATGTCCACACACGCAAATATACACACTTATACATCTCAATGTACACATATATATACACACACATACATATACATACATACACATGTACATAATTCATACTGTCTGCCTTCATCCATTCTCGTCGCCACCCCGCCACACACGAAATAACAACCCCCTCCCCCCGCATGTGTGCGAGGTAGCGCTAGGAAAGGACAACAAAGGCCACATTCGTTCAGTCTCTAGCTGTCATGTTATAATGCACCGAAACCACAGCCCCCTTTCCACATCCAGGCCCCACAGAACTTTCCATGGTTTACCCCAGACGCTTCACATGCCCTGATTCAATCCATTGACAGCATGTCGACCCCGGTATACCACATCGATTCAATTCACTCTATTCCCTGCCTGCCTTTCACCCTCCTGCATGTTCAGGCCCCGATCACTCAAAATCTTTTTCACTCCATCTTTCCACCTCCAATTTGGTCTCCCACTTCTCCGTCGTTCCCTCCACCTCCGACACATATATCCTCTTGGTCAATCTTTCCTCACTCATTCTCTCCATGTGCCCAAACCATTTCAAAACACCCTCTTCTGCTCTCTCAACCACACTCTTTTTATTACCACACATCTCTCTTACCCTTACGTTACTTACTCGATCAAACCACCTCACACCACATATTGTCCTCAAACATCTCATTTCCAGCACATCCATCCTCCTCCGCACAACTCTATCCATAGCCCACGCCTCGCAACCATACAACATTGTTGGAACCACTATTCCTTCAAACATACCCATTTTTGCTTTCCGAGATAATGTTCTCGACTTCCACATATTCTTCAACGCTCCCAGAACTTTCGCCCCCTCCCCCACCCTATGATTCACTTCCGCTTCCATGGTTCCATTCGCTGCCAAATCCACTCCCAGATATCTAAAACACTTCACTTTCTCCAGTTTTCTCCATTCAAACTTACCTCACAATTGACTTGTCCCTCAACCCTACTGTACCTAATAACCTTGCTCTTATTCACATTTACTCTCAACTTTCTTCTTTCACACACTTTACCAAACTCAGTCACCAGCTTCGGCAGTTTCCCACATGAATCAGCCACCAGCGTTGTATTGTCAGCGAACAACAACTGACTCACTTCCCAAGCTCTCTTATTCACAACAGACTGCATACTTGCCCCTCTTTCCAAAACTCTTGCATTCACCTCCCTAACAACCCCATCTATAAACAAATTAAACTACCATGGAGACATCACACACCCCTGCCGCAAACCTACATTCACTGAGAACCAATCACTTTCCTCTCTTCCTACACGTACACATGCCTTACATCCTCGATAAAAACTTTTCACTGCTTCCAACAACTTGCCTCCCACACCATATATTCTTAATACCTTCCACAGAGCATCTCTATCAACTCTATCATATGCCTTCTCCAGATCCATAAATGCTACATACAAATCCATTTGCTTTTCTAAGTATTTCTCACATACATTCTTCAAAGCAAACACCTGATCCACACATCCTCTACCACTTCTGAAACCACACTGCTCTTCCCCAATCTGATGCTCTGTACATGCCTTCACCCTCTCAATACCCTCCCATATAATTTACCAGGAATACTCAACAAACTTATACCTCTGTAATTTGAGCACTCACTCTTATCCCCTTTGCCTTTGTACAATGGCACTATGCAAGCATTCCGCCAATCCTCAGGCACCTCACCATGAGTCATACATACATTAAATAACCTTACCAACCAGTCAACAATACAGTCATCCCCTTTTTTTAATAAATTCCACTGCAATACCATCCAAACCCGCTGCCTTGCCGGCTTTCATCTTCTGCAAAGCTTTTACTACCTCTTCTCTGTTTACCAAATCATTTTCCCTAACCCTCTTAATTTGCACACCACCTCGACCAAAACACCCTATATCTGCAACTCTATCATTAAACACATTCAACAAACCTTCAAAATACTCATTCCATCTCCTTCTCACATCACCACTACTTGTTATCACCTCCCCATTAGCCACCTTCACTGAAGTTCCCATTTGTTCCCTTGTCTTACGCACTTTATTTACCTCCTTCCAAAACATGTTTTTATTCTCCCTAAAATTTAATGATACTCTCTCACCCAACTCTCATTAGCCCTCTTTTTCACCTCTTGCACCTTTCTCTTGACCTCCTGCCTCTTTCTTTTATACATCTCCCACTCATTTGCATTTTTTCCCTGCAAAAATCTACAAATGCCTCTCTTTTCTTTCACTAATAATCTTACTTCTTCATTCCCACCACTCACTACCCTTTCTAATCTGCCCACCTCCCATCTTTCTCAAGCCACAAGCATCTTTTGCGCAAGCCATCACTGCTTCCCTAAATACATCCCATTCCTCCCCCACTCCCCTTACTTCCTTTGTTCTCATCTTTTTCCATTCTGTACTCATTCCTTCCTGGTACTTCCTCACACAAGTCTCCTTCCCAAGCTCACTTACTCTCACCACTCTTTTCACCCCACCAATCTTTCTTCTTTTCTGAAAACCTCTACAAATTTTCACCTTCGCCTCCACAAGATAATGATCAGACATCCCTCCAGTTGCACCTCTCAGCACATTAACATCCAAAAGTCTCTCTTTCGCGCGCCTACCAATTAACACATACTCCAATAACGCTCTCTGGCCATCTCTCCTACTTACATACGTATACTTATATATATCTCGCTTTTTAAACCAGGTATTCCCAATCACCAGTCCTTTTTCAGCACATAAATCTACAAGCTCTTCACCATTTCCATTTACAACACTGAACACCCCTTGTACACCAATCATTCCCTCAACTGCCACATTACTCACCTTTGCATTCAAATCACCCATCACTATAACCCGGTCTCGTGCATCAAAACTACTAACACACTCACTCAGCTGCTCCCAAAACACTTGCCTCTCATGATCTTTCTTCTCATGCCCAGGTGCATATGCACCAATAATCACCCATCTCTCTCCATCAACTTTCAGTTTTACCCATATCAATCTAGAATTTACTTTCTTACACTCTATCACATACTCCCACCACTCCTGTTTCAGGAGTAGTGCTACTCCTTCCCTTGCTCTTGTCCTCTCACTAACCCCTGACTTTACTCCCAAGACATTCCCAAACCACTCTTCCCCTTTACCCTTGAGCTTCGTTTCACTCAGAGCCAAAACATCCAGGTTCCTTTCCTCAAACATACTACCTATCTCTCCTTTTTTCTCATCTTGGTTACATCCACACACATTTAGACACCCCAATCTGAGCCTTCGAGGAGGATGAGCACTCCCCGCGTGACTCCTTCTGTTTCCCCTTTTAGAAAGTTAAAATACAAGGAGGGGAGGGTTTCTGGCTCCCCCGCTCCCGTCCCCTTTAGTCGCCTTCTACGACACGTGAGGAATGCGTGGGAAGTATTCTTTCTTCCCTATCCCCAGGGATATATATATATATATATATATATATATATATATATATATATATATATATATATATATATATATATATACATCGTGAAGAGGTCGTTAACCAGAATAGCGAGAGATGTGATTGAAACGTCACAAAAGGAAACCTTTGTGATTGGCCAAAACAACTTGGATTACGGACGAGCCACAGATTCTTACGTCATCATCTGGAAATGTTTTACGAGTCTTATATAACGACAATGTGTGTGTGTGTGTGTGTGTGTGTGTGTGTGTGTGTGTGTGTGGACTGGAAACCTCGCCTTCCAGGAACTTCCAGGCGCAAATTCAATTTGCCGTGTTTGCTCGCCAGTGCTGTTCAACCCGTCTACTTCTACATGGCTCTACTCCAATAATTCTCCTCTTAATTGAATTTCAGTTTTCTTATCTAATGATTACCCCAGGTCCATTTTTCTAATGATTACCCCAGGTCCATTTTCTAATGATTACCCCAGGTCCATTTTCTAACGATTACCCCAGGTCCATTTTCTAATGATTACCCCAGGTCCATTTTCTAATGATTACCCCAGGTCCATTTTCTAAGAGGGCGTCCTAATTTTAACCAGGACCTCTTTCCAAAAGCCGCGCTACGTCCAGTAGCAGGGCAACGTACGCTACGTCCAGTAGCAGGGGAACGTACGTTACGTCCAGTAGACCGTCTGTGCTCACTAGTAACAAAGCCTTGACCCAAGGGTGACCCTGTCCCACTTGGTGTGTCACCTCGAGCAGGGAGAGTCCGGTAACACCTTTAATCCACTTCATCTTCAAGTAACGCCTGAGAATGATGAAGATAAGCCACAGACAGAAGCTAAGGCTGAGAGGCAGATGAGGAGAGAGAAAATGGTATGGGGGGGGGGGGGGGTCGTCCTGAAGGGAGGGGTATGGAAAACATAAAAGATGGAATGTGAGAACAGAAGAAAACGAGGTGAGGGAAGGCACGAGAAAGGAATGACAAAAGAGAAAATAGGGTAGATCAGAGTGGAAACAGAAGATGCGGAAGTAAACGAAGATAAAGAATGATAATAAAGGAAATAAAGAAAATGGAACATGGGATATGATTGGTAATGTAAGGGAAAATAAATATATTAAAGTTGGGAAAAGATAATAAAAAAAGATTATTACTGTATTTCTATTTCTAATATAAATCTTGATTTATTCATATACCTCACACTCCCACGCCTCCATCTTCCAAATTTCTCTCTCTCTCTCTCTCTCTCTCTCTCTCTCTCTCTCTCTCTCTCTCTCTCTCTCTCTCTCTCTCTCTCTGATACAAGCCTCTTTCTCTGTCAATACCTTTCTCTCCCATCTCTCTCTCTCTCTCTCTCTCTCTCTCTCTCTCTCTCTCTCTCTCTCTCTCTCTCTTTGATACAAGCCTCTTTCTCTGTCAATACTCTCTCTCTCTCCCAGATAGCCCCTCCCCCTCCCCCCCCGACGCGTACCTCACACCACAGCCTGTCGTCGGGAATGAATTTCCGACGACAATTTTCTGTGGACGGATGAATGGTTGAGGGAGGAGGAGGGGGGGGGGGGGGGGGGGGTTCTCGCCATTAGCCGCCCCGATGGCCCAAGTTTTCTCCCCAGCGACACGTATAGCCAGTCCAAATAGGACTCCCTCCTTTCCCCCCCCCCCCCCACCTCCCACCAAGCAGGTTCTACAAGGCCATCGCTACTGGAGGAGAGGGGGGGGGGAGCAGTCCTACCTCAAGGGGGGGGGGGGTCCCTTTGGTTTCTACCAAGCTATACTAGGGCTAGTAGAAACCCCTCTGGTTTCTTCCAAGTTATATACTAGGGCTAGTAGAAACCCCCTCTGGTTTTCTTCGAGCTACTGAAACATACCCATTAGTTTCTTCCATGGCACTGGGAGAAACCCCTCTGGTTTCTGCGAGATACTAAGAGAAATCTACTGGTTTCTACTATGCTACTGGGAGAAACCCCTGTGGTTTTCTTTCAGGAACTGCTCAACACGACAATCGTGGAGTCTGGGGTTTGCCCACACTGGGGATCACTAGAGACCAGTAAACAGAACTGTATTATGGAAATAACCTGATACGTATGAACAATTATGGAAATAACCTGATACGTATGAACAATTATGCAAATAATCTGATACGTATGAACAATTATGCAAATAATCTGATACGTATGAACAATTATGCAAATAATCTGATACGTATGAACAATTATGCAAATAACCTGATACGTATGAACAATTATGCAAATACACTGATACGTATGAACAATTATGCAAATACACTGATACATATGAACAATTATGCAAATAAACTGATACGTATGAACAATTATGCAAATAACCTGATACGTATGAACAATTATGCAAATAAACTGATACGTATGAACAATTATGCAAATAAACT
>NC_092268.1:9374701-9387201 GCF_036320965.1 Panulirus ornatus
AATTATGCAAATAATCTGATACGTATGAACAATTATGCAAATAAACTGATACGTTATGAACAATTATGCAAATAATCTGATACGTATGAACAATTATGCTAATGAACTGATACGTATGAACAATTATGCAAATAATCTGATACGTATGAACAATCATGGAAATAAACTGATACGTATGACAATTATGCAAATAATCTGATACGTATGAACAATCATGGAAATAAACTGATACGTATGAACAATCATGGAAATAAACTGATACTATGAACAATTATGCAAATAACCTGATACGTATGAACAATTATGCAAATACACTGATACGTATGAACAATATGCAAATAAACTGATACGTATGAACAATTATGCAAATACACTGATACGTATGAACAATTATGGAAATAACCTGATACGTATGAACAATTATGCAAATAACCTGATACGTATGAACAATTATGCAAATAAACTGTTACGTATGAACAATTATGGAAATAACCTGATACGTATGAACAATTATGCTAATGAACTGATACGTATGACAATTATGCAAATAACCTGATACGTATGAACAATTATGCTAATGAACTGATACGTATGAACAATCATGGAAATAAACTGATACTATGAACAATTATGCTAATGAACTGATACGTATGAACAATTATGGAAATAACCTGATACGTATGAACAATTATGGAAATAACCTGATACGTATGAACAATTATGCTAATGAACTGATACGTATGAACAATTATGCAAATACACTGATACGTATGAACAATTATGCAATAATCTGATACGTATGAACAATTATGCAAATACACTGATACGTATGAACAATTATGGAAATAACCTGATACGTATGAACAATCATGGAAATAAACTGATACTATGAACAATTATGCAAATAACCTGATACGTATGAACAATCATGGAAATAAACTGATACGTATGAACAATTATGCAAATAATCTGATACGTATGAACAATTATGCAAATACACTGATACGTATGAACAATTATGGAAATAACCTGATACGTATGAACAATTATGGAAATAACCTGATACGTATGAACAATTATGGAAATAACCTGATACGTATGAACAATCATGGAAATAAACTGATACGTTATGAACAATTATGCAAATACACTGATACGTATGAACAATTATGGAAATAAACTGATACGTATGAACAATTATGCAAATTACCTGTTATGTATGAACAATTATGGAAATAAACTGATACTATGAACAATTATGCAAATAACCTGATACGTATGAACAATCATGGAAATAAACTGATACTATGAACAATTATGCTAATGAACTGATACGTATGAACAATCATGGAAATAAACTGATACGTATGAACAATCATGGAAATAAACTGATACGTTATGAACAATTATGCAAATACACTGATACGTATGAACAATCATGGAAATAAACTGATACTATGAACAATTATGCTAATGAACTGATACGTATGAACAATCATGGAAATAAACTGATACTATGAACAATTATGCAAATAACCTGATACGTATGAACAATTATGCAAATACACTGATACGTATGAACAATTATGCAAATAACCTGATACGTATGAACAATTATGGAAATAACCTGATACGTATGAACAATTATGCAAATAACCTGATACGTATGAACAATTATGGAAATAACCTGATACGTATGAACAATTATGCAATAATCTGATACGTATGAACAATTATGCAAATAACCTGATACGTATGAACAATCATGGAAATAAACTGATACTATGAACAATTATGGAAATAACCTGATACGTATGAACAATTATGCAATAATCTGATACGTATGAACAATTATGGAAATAACCTGATACGTATGAACAATTATGCAAATAACCTGATACGTATGAACAATTATGCAATAATCTGATACGTATGAACAATTATGCAAATAATCTGATACGTATGAACAATTATGCTAATGAACTGATACGTATGAACAATTATGGAAATAACCTGATACGTATGAACAATTATGCTAATGAACTGATACGTATGAACAATTATGCAAATACACTGATACGTATGAACAATTAATGCAAATAAACTGATACGTATGAACAATCATGGAAATAAACTGATACTATGAACAATTATGCAAATAACCTGATACGTATGAACAATTATGCTAATGAACTGATACGTATGAACAATTATGCAAATAACCTGATACGTATGACAATTATGCAAATAACCTGATACGTATGAACAATTATGCTAATGAACTGATACGTATGAACAATCATGGAAATAAACTGATACTATGAACAATTATGCAAATAACCTGATACGTATGAACAATTATGCAAATAATCTGATACGTATGAACAATTATGGAAATAACCTGATACGTATGAACAATCATGGAAATAAACTGATACGTATGAACAATCATGGAAATAAACTGATACGTATGAACAATCATGGAAATAAACTGATACGTATGAACAATTATGCAAATAACCTGATACGTATGAACAATTATGCAAATAATCTGATACGTATGAACAATTATGGAAATAAACTGATACGTATGAACAATTATGGAAATAACCTGATACGTATGAACAATTATGCAAATAATCTGATACGTATGAACAATTATGGAAATAATCTGATACGTATGAACAATTATGGAAATAACCTGATACGTATGAACAATTATGGAAATAACCTGATACGTATGAACAATTATGGAAATAAACTGATACGTTATGAACAATTATGCAATAATCTGATACGTATGAACAATTATGCTAATGAACTGATACGTATGAACAATTATGCAAATAAACTGATACTATGAACAATTATGCTAATGAACTGATACGTATGAACAATTATGCAAATACACTGATACGTATGAACAATTATGCAAATAACCTGATACGTATGAACAATTATGCAAATAACCTGATACGTATGAACAATTATGCAAATACACTGATACGTATGAACAATTATGCAAATAACCTGATACGTATGAACAATCATGGAAATAAACTGATACGTATGAACAATCATGGAAATAAACTGATACGTATGAACAATTATGCAAATAAACTGATACGTATGAACAATTATGCTAATGAACTGATACGTATGAACAATTATGCAAATAAACTGATACGTATGAACAATTATGAAAATAAACTGATACGTATGAACAATTATGGAAATAACCTGATACGTATGAACAATTATGCAAATAAACTGATACGTTATGAACAATTATGCAAATACACTGATACGTATGAACAATCATGGAAATAAACTGATACGTTATGAACAATTATGCAAATACACTGATACGTATGAACAATCATGGAAATAAACTGATACTATGAACAATTATGCTAATGAACTGATACGTATGAACAATTATGCTAATGAACTGATACGTATGAACAATTATGCAAATACACTGATACGTATGAACAATTATGCTAATGAACTGATACGTATGAACAATTATGCAAATTACCTGTTATGTATGAACAATTATGCAAATTACCTGTTATGTATGAACAATTATGCAAATAACCTGATACGTATGAACAATCATGGAAATAAACTGATACTATGAACAATTATGCAAATTACCTGTTATGTATGAACAATTATGCTAATGAACTGATACGTATGAACAATTATGCAAATTACCTGTTATGTATGAACAATTATGCTAATGAACTGATACGTATGAACAATCATGGAAATAAACTGATACTATGAACAATTATGCAAATTACCTGTTATGTATGAACAATTATGCAATAATCTGATACGTATGAACAATTATGCAAATAATCTGATACGTATGAACAATTATGCAAATTACCTGTTATGTATGAACAATTATGCAAATAATCTGATACGTATGAACAATCATGGAAATAAACTGATACTATGAACAATTATGCAAATTACCTGTTATGTATGAACAATTATGCAAATTACCTGTTATGTATGAACAATTATGCAAATTACCTGTTATGTATGAACAATTATGCAAATTACCTGTTATGTATGAACAATTATGCAAATTACCTGTTATGTATGAACAATTATGCAAATAATCTGATACGTATGAACAATTATGCAATAATCTGATACGTATGAACAATCATGGAAATAAACTGATACTATGAACAATTATGCTAATGAACTGATACGTATGAACAATTATGCAAATAACCTGATACGTATGAACAATTATGCAAATAATCTGATACGTATGAACAATTATGCAAATAATCTGATACGTATGAACAATTATGCAATAATCTGATACGTATGAACAATTATGCTAATGAACTGATACGTATGAACAATATGCAAATAAACTGATACGTATGAACAATTAATGCAAATAAACTGATACGTATGAACAATATGCAAATAAACTGATACGTATGAACAATTAATGCAAATAAACTGATACGTTATGAACAATTATGCTAATGAACTGATACGTATGACAATTATGCAAATAAACTGATACTATGAACAATTATGCTAATGAACTGATACGTATGAACAATTATGAAAATAAACTGATACGTATGAACAATTATGCAAATAACCTGATACGTATGAACAATTATGCTAATGAACTGATACGTATGAACAATTATGGAAATAACCTGATACGTATGAACAATTATGCAAATACACTGATACGTATGAACAATCATGGAAATAAACTGATACGTATGAACAATTATGGAAATAACCTGATACGTATGAACAATCATGGAAATAAACTGATACGTATGAACAATCATGGAAATAAACTGATACGTATGAACAATCATGGAAATAAACTGATACGTATGAACAATTATGGAAATAACCTGATACGTATGAACAATTATGCAAATAACCTGATACGTATGAACAATCATGGAAATAAACTGATACGTATGAACAATTATGGAAATAACCTGATACGTATGAACAATTATGGAAATAACCTGATACGTATGAACAATCATGGAAATAAACTGATACTATGAACAATTATGCAAATAACCTGATACGTATGAACAATCATGGAAATAAACTGATACTATGAACAATTATGCAAATACACTGATACGTATGAACAATTAATGCAAATAAACTGATACTATGAACAATTATGCAAATAACCTGATACGTATGAACAATTATGCAAATACACTGATACGTATGAACAATATGCAAATAAACTGATACTATGAACAATTATGCAAATACACTGATACGTATGAACAATTATGCAAATACACTGATACGTATGAACAATTATGCAAATACACTGATACGTATGAACAATTATGCAAATAAACTGATACTATGAACAATTATGCAAATACACTGATACGTATGAACAATTATGCAAATACACTGATACGTATGAACAATTATGAAAATAAACTGATACGTTATGAACAATTATGCAATAATCTGATACGTATGAACAATTATGCAAATAATCTGATACGTATGAACAATTATGGAAATAAACTGATACGTTATGAACAATTATGCAAATAACCTGATACGTATGAACAATTATGGAAATAAACTGATACGTATGAACAATTATGCAAATACACTGATACGTATGAACAATTATGGAAATAACCTGATACGTATGAACAATCATGGAAATAAACTGATACTATGAACAATTATGCAAATAACCTGATACGTATGAACAATTATGCAATAATCTGATACGTATGAACAATTATGCAAATAATCTGATACGTATGAACAATATGCAAATAAACTGATACGTTATGAACAATTATGCAAATAACCTGATACGTATGAACAATTATGGAAATAACCTGATACGTATGAACAATCATGGAAATAAACTGATACTATGAACAATTATGCAAATACACTGATACGTATGAACAATTATGGAAATAACCTGATACGTATGAACAATTATGCAAATACACTGATACGTATGAACAATCATGGAAATAAACTGATACGTATGAACAATTATGAAAATAAACTGATACGTATGAACAATTATGCTAATGAACTGATACGTATGAACAATTATGCAAATAACCTGATACGTATGAACAATTATGCAAATACACTGATACGTATGAACAATTATGCAAATAACCTGATACGTATGAACAATTATGCAAATAACCTGATACGTATGAACAATTATGAAAATAAACTGATACGTTATGAACAATTATGCAAATACACTGATACGTATGAACAATCATGGAAATAAACTGATACGTTATGAACAATTATGCTAATGAACTGATACGTATGAACAATTATGCAAATAATCTGATACGTATGAACAATCATGGAAATAAACTGATACGTATGAACAATTAATGCAAATAAACTGATACGTATGAACAATATGCAAATAAACTGATACTATGAACAATTATGCAAATAACCTGATACGTATGAACAATTATGCAAATAACCTGATACGTATGAACAATATGCAAATAAACTGTTACGTATGAACAATTATGCAAATAACCTGATACGTATGAACAATTATGCAAATAATCTGATACGTATGAACAATTATGCAAATAACCTGATACGTATGAACAATATGCAAATAAACTGATACGTTATGAACAATTATGCAAATAACCTGATACGTATGAACAATATGCAAATAAACTGATACGTATGAACAATTATGCAAATAACCTGATACGTATGAACAATTATGCAAATAACCTGATACGTATGAACAATATGCAAATAAACTGATACGTTATGAACAATTATGCAAATAATCTGATACGTATGAACAATTATGCAAATAATCTGATACGTATGAACAATTAATGCAAATAAACTGATACGTATGAACAATATGCAAATAAACTGATACGTTATGAACAATTATGCAAATAATCTGATACGTATGAACAATATGCAAATAAACTGATACGTATGAACAATTATGGAAATAACCTGATACGTATGAACAATATGCAAATAAACTGATACGTTATGAACAATTATGCAAATAACCTGATACGTATGAACAATTATGCAAATAACCTGATACGTATGAACAATATGCAAATAAACTGATACGTATGAACAATTATGCAAATACACTGATACGTATGAACAATTATGCAAATAACCTGATACGTATGAACAATTATGCAAATAAACTGATACGTTATGAACAATTATGCAAATAACCTGATACGTATGAACAATTATGCAAATAACCTGATACGTATGAACAATATGCAAATAAACTGATACGTATGAACAATATGCAAATAAACTGATACGTTATGAACAATTATGCAAATAACCTGATACGTATGAACAATATGCAAATAAACTGATACGTATGAACAATTATGCAAATAACCTGATACGTATGAACAATTATGCAAATAACCTGATACGTATGAACAATTATGCAAATAACCTGATACGTATGAACAATCATGGAAATAAACTGATACTATGAACAATTATGCAAATAACCTGATACGTATGAACAATATGCAAATAAACTGATACGTTATGAACAATTATGCAAATAATCTGATACGTATGAACAATCATGGAAATAAACTGATACGTATGAACAATTATGGAAATAACCTGATACGTATGAACAATTAATGCAAATAAACTGATACGTATGAACAATTATGGAAATAACCTGATACGTATGAACAATCATGGAAATAAACTGATACTATGAACAATTATGCAAATAACCTGATACGTATGAACAATCATGGAAATAAACTGATACTATGAACAATTATGCAAATACACTGATACGTATGAACAATTATGCAAATACACTGATACGTATGAACAATCATGGAAATAAACTGATACGTATGAACAATCACCGTTGTTGACATCGTTTTAAGTTTCATCAATGTCGACAGTGAAGGAGCAAGTGAGTTCTGTTCTTTAGGTTAGGAGCGCCAAGTTTCCAGCAATACCCGAAGAGCGATTACTGGAAGCAGTTCAAGGTCGGAAAGTGCTGACAATTCCATGCATTCCAGGCCCACAATAGCAGGCCTTTCCAGGAGGACCTGAAAGTAATTGAGGGCGGGAGGCCTCTGGAAGAGGAGCTGCGCCATTCCATAAGACCACCTGGGACATAACGGATTTCCGCAAGAAGAACAAAACTTTACTTTGAGATCTCTGTGTTCTTCTTCAAAGATATATTTCCAGGTGGGTTAGCTGGCAACCTGGATCTCATATTCTTATCTTCCGCCGAGGTTGTCGCAACCTCCTACGTCAGGTGATGACGCATCACTCGCATAACTGTGAACATCTTCACCAGTTTTAAGGATATTTCTGGAAGCAGACATACTGCCACTATGTATTGCAGTCTGGAATCTAATTCAAGATGTGTCATTATCATTTAAAATCAATGGGTCAGAACAAGCCATGAAGATGTCAGACCTTCCACCACTAAAATCCACGACCTCACATTTCCAACTCTGATTCAAGATAACGACCAGGATTTGACATCCTTAACTTCAGCTCGAGTGAAAGGGTAAAAGCGTCCCCAACTTCGTTCCAGGAGTAAAGCCAAGATATTCACCAGATGTGTCCCCAACTTCGTTCCAGGGATAAAGCCAAGATATTCACCAGATGTGTCCCCAACTTCGTTCCAGGGAGTAAAGCCAAGATATTCACCAGATGTGTCCCCAACTTCGTTCCAGGATAAAGCCAAGATATTCACCAGATGTGTCCCCAACTTCGTTCCAGGGAGTAAAGCCAAGATATTCACCAGATGTGTCCCCCAACTCTGTTCCAGGATAAAGCCAAGATATTCACCAGATGTGTCCCCAACTCTGTTCCAGGATAAAGCCAAGATATTCACCAGATGTGTCCCCAACTTCGTTCCAGGATAAAGCCAAGATATTCACCAGATGTGTCCCCAACTCTGTTCCAGGATAAAGCCAAGATATTCACCAGATGTGTCCCCAACTCTGTTCCAGGATAAAGCCAAGATATTCACCAGATGTGTCCCCAACTTCGTTCCAGGATAAAGCCAAGATATTCACCAGATGTGTCCCCAACTCTGTTCCAGGATAAAGCCAAGATATTCACCAGATGTGTCCCCAACTCTGTTCCAGGATAAAGCCAAGATATTCACCAGATGTGTCCCCAACTTCGTTCCAGGATAAAGCCAAGATATTCACCAGATGTGTCCCCAACTTCGTTCCAGGATAAAGCCAAGATATTCACCAGATGTGTCCCCAACTCTGTTCCAGGATAAAGCCAAGATATTCACCAGATGTGTCCCCAACTTCGTTCCAGGATAAAGCCAAGATATTCACCAGATGTGTCCCCAACTCTGTTCCAGGGATAAAGCCAAGATATTCACCAGATGTGTCCCCAACTCTGTTCCAGGATAAAGCCAAGATATTCACCAGATGTGTCCCCAACTTCGTTCCAGGATAAAGCCAAGATATTCACCAGATGTGTCCCCAACTCTGTTCCAGGATAAAGCCAAGATATTCACCAGATGTGTCCCCAACTTCGTTCCAGGATAAAGCCAAGATATTCACCAGATGTGTCCCCAACTCTGTTCCAGGATAAAGCCAAGATATTCACCAGATGTGTCCCCAACTCTCTTCCAGGATAAAGCCAAGATATTCACCAGATGTGTCCCCAACTTCGTTCCAGGATAAAGCCAAGATATTCACCAGATGTGTCCCCAACTTCGTTCCAGGATAAAGCCAAGATATTCACCAGATGTGTCCCCAACTTCGTTCCAGGGAGTAAAGCCAAGATATTCACCAGATGTGTCCCCAACTTCGTTCCAGGATAAAGCCAAGATATTCACCAGATGTGTCCCCAACTCTGTTCCAGGATAAAGCCAAGATATTCACCAAAGAGATCCCCAACTCTCTTCCAGGGGTAAACTCTGAGATATTCACTAAAAGCGTCCCAACCTCTGTTCCAGGAATAAAAGCAAGACATCTACTGGGAGCGTCCCAGCTCTGGGCTGGGAGCAGAGCCTGGACCGTCGACCCTCTCAACTCAGCTGCCACAGCAAACCCTGGAAACACTGACCGTCTCAACTCAGCTGCCACAGTAAACCCTGGAAACATTGACCCTCTCAACTCAGCTGCCACAGTAAACCCTGGAAACACTGACCCTCTCAACTCAGCTGCCACAGTAAACCCTGGAAACATTGACCCTCTCAACTCAGCTGCCACAGTAAACCCTGGAAACACTGACCCTCTCAACTCAGCTGCCACAGCAAACCCTGGAAACACTGACCGTCTCAACTCAGCTGCCACAGTAAACCCTGGAAACATTGACCCTCTCAACTCAGCTGCCACAGCAAACCCTGGAAACATTGACCCTCTCAACTCAGCTGCCACAGTAAACCCTGGAAACACTGACCAAGTTTCGTATGAGGTTGGGCTGATGCCAAACGTCTCCTCCAGTTCTCTCACACCAGAGAAATTGTTTCCCTGAGAAAGTTGTTGTCAAGGGAGGAAGGGCAAGGCGAGAGACCCCGAGAACACGAGGGTTCGGCGATCCTGCTGGTGCCGGAGAGACAGAAGGAGAGAGAGGAAAGAGTCCGACGGTAACACGATATTTCAGACCATAAACAGAAACACTGAGTCTTCACGTAACACAAGATGAACTGGCCAGGAAATATATCTTGTGCCTTTCCTATTCTTCTATACATAGTCGCCATTTCCCGCGTGAGTGAGGTAGCGTTAAGGACAGAGGACTGAGACTTAGAGGGTACATCCTCACTTGGCCCCCTTCTCTGTTCCTCTCTCTACCCAGGAACTATACATGTAGTTTGCCTTTGTTTTGATATAACACAGAGGCAAAAAGAAGTCACACACATACACACACACACACACGACAAATGTTAGGGCCACCTTATACCTCACTACCAGTGTAACATTTCCACAGTGGATCTCATTATCTTGGGGCCACCTTATACCCCAGTACAGCCTATTTTCCACAGTGGATCTCATTATCTTGGGGCCACCTTATACTTCAGTACAGCCTATTTTCCACAGTGGATCTCATTATCTTGGGGCCACCTTATACTTCAGTACAGCCTATTTTCCACAGTGGATCTCCTTATCTTGGGGCCACCTTATACTTCAGTACAGCCTATTTTCCACAGTGGATCTCCCAGTGTTGGGGCCACCTTATACTTCAGTACAGCCTATTTTCCACAGTGGATCTCCCAGTGTTGGGGCCACCTTATACCTCAGTCAACATCCTAATACTCACTTTCCGCGATGGTTTTCCTTGTGCTGGGCCACCTGATCCCTGACAGCTTGGACGAAGTCGGTGTGGCCAGCGATCTGGGAGGTGACGATGGAGAGCGAATGCCACTGGTAGCGCACGAGAATGGACAACATAGCGGCCGCTTGGTGATGAACAGACGGGGCTAACTGTATCCTCAGGCCGCTCTGTGCCGCCTGCAGGACAAGACACAGAAGAAACGTCACTAAAGACGTTACGGTACAGAAATGTTTATAGAAAAAAATGACTCATTTAACTCTCATGTCTTTCTCTTTACCTCTCGTGCTCTCTCGTACTCCTCCCAGTCACACACACTTATTCCCTGCAGGCAAAATCCACAATCCTCCATTTTCTCTTTACTGGCAATGTAACTTCCTCATGTCATTCCAAATTCAATAATAAATCGGTCTCAAACATTTATATCAAACATTTATATCGGTCTCAAACATTCATATCGGTCTCAAACATTTATATCAAACATTTATATCGGTCTCAAACATTTATATCAAACATTTATATCGGTCTCAAACATTTATATCAAACATTTATATCGGTCTCAAACATTTATATCAAACATTTATATCGGTCTCAAACATTTATATCAAACATTTATATCGGTCTCAAACATTCATATCGGTCTCAAACATTTATATCAAACATTTATATCGGTCTCAAACATTTATATCAAACATTTATATCGGTCTCAAACATTCATATCGGTCTCAAACATTTATATCAAACATTTATATCGGTCTCAAACATTCATATCGGTCTCAAACATTTATATCAAACATTTATATCGGTCTCAAACATTCATATCGGTCTCAAACATTTATATCAAACATTTATATCGGTCTCAAACATTCATATCGGTCTCAAACATTTATATCAAACATTTATATCGGTCTCAAACATTCATATCGGTCTCAAACATTTATATCAAACATTTATATCGGTCTCAAACCTTTCCACTCTCTCACTAAATCCGTCTTTCAAGTCCTACGTGAACACATAAGGAGTTTCCAATTCTACACAAGTGAACTTTAACCTCATAAACTTCCAGACCTTCCAGGCCACACATCAACATCACTTTCCAGACCCAAAACATCAACTTCAGACCCACGACAGAAACCGCCGAACCCAAACATCGG
>NC_092268.1:9397201-9414701 GCF_036320965.1 Panulirus ornatus
TATATATATATATATATATATATGTATATATATATATATATATATATATATATATATATATATATATATATATATATATATATATATATATATATATATTTTGCCACTGTCTCCCGCGTTTGCGAGGTATATATATATATATATATATATATATATATATATATATATATATATATATATATATATATATATATATGAGTCCAGGGGAAATGAAACAGGATAAGTTGCCAAGTGCACTTTCGTGTAATAATCACATCATGTGGACGCACACATCTCCTGACGGGGCCTTCTCTAAACCCTTTAACACTTGGTCCAGACCTGATCTACTGGCATTCCAGTCGAAAACTGGAAGCATTTGGAAAGACAAAGGAAAAAAACGACACTAAATGACATTTCTAATTCTATGTAAGTTTGACCACCTCACTACACAAGGCCTATATGAACTGCCACTCACCTCTTCCAGGCCTGGATCATCGTCAGCTCTTCCAAGTGAAGCCTGGAAAAGCAAACCTTCCAGTCACGTGAGCATACAAAATGGAGACACGTTGAGCCAGGTCTGGATACATCTCTCGCACGGACCATTCATCCTCGTACCACTCACCTGCTCCAGACCGGAATTATCCGCGTTCCAGGCAATGACTGGAATGCCCAAGTAGCCAGCCAACTGGAGGAAGTACTGGGCGGAGGCTGTGGTGCGACCGTACGTCTCCGTCCGAGTCAAGAAGATGATGGCAGACACGTTGTCAGGAAGGAACTTCTCACAAAGGCAGTTCAGGATGGCTGGAAAGACGTGAAGAAGCCAGGTTAGATTCTCACAGCTGGAAAGAGGCTATGATAGTTCTTTTGCGGGTGGGAGGGGGTCATGTTGGTTATGGACGCTCTGGAATGATCCAAAGGCTTTCCAGGTGCTCTGGAATGACCCAAGGGCTTTCCAGGTGCTCTAGAATGATCCAAGGGCTTTCCAGGTGCTCTGGAATGACCCAGAGGCTTTCCAGGTGCTCTGGAATGACCCAGGGGCTTTCCAGGGGCTCTGGAATGATCCAGGGGCTTTCCAGGTGCTCTGGAATGATCCAGGGGCTTTCCAGGTGCTCTGGAATGATCCAAGGGCTTTCCAGGTGCTCTGGAATGACCCAGAGGCTTTCCATGTGCTCTGGAATGACCCAGAGGCTTTCCAGGTGCTCTGGAATGATCCAGGGGCTTTCCAGGTGCTCTGGAATGATCCAAGGGCTTTCCAGGTGATCTGGAATGATCCAGGAGCTTTCCAGGTGATCTGGAATGATCCAGGGGCTTTACAGGTGCTCTGGAATGATCCAAGGGCTTTCCAGGTGCTCTGGAATGATCCAGGGGCTTTACAGGTGCTCTGGAATGATCCAAGGGCTTTACAGGTGCTCTGGAATGATCCAAGGGCTTTCCAGGTGCTCTGGAATGACCCAGAGGCTTTCCAGGTGCTCTGGAATGATCCAAGGGCTTTCCAGGTGCTCTGGAATGATCCAGGGGCTTTACAGGTGCTCTGGAATGATCCAAGGGCTTTCCAGGTGCTCTGGAATGATCCAGGGGCTTTACAGGTGCTCTGGAATGATCCAGGGGCTTTCCAGGTGCTCTGGAATGATCCAAGGGCTTTCCAGGTGCTCTGGAATGATCCAAGGGCTTTCCAGGTGCTCTGGAATGATCCAAGGGCTTTCCAGGTGCTCTGGAATGATCCAAGGGCTTTCCAGGTGCTCTGGAATGATCCAAGGGCTTTCCAGGTGCTCTGGAATGATCCAAGGGCTTTCCAGGTGCTCTGGAATGATCCAAGGGCTTTCCAGGTGCTCTGGAATGATCCAAGGGCTTTCCAGGTGCTCTGGAATGATCCAGGGGCTTTACAGGTGCTCTGGAATGATCCAGGGGCTTTCCAGGTGCTCTGGAATGATCCAAGGGCTTTACAGGTGCTCTGGAATGATCCAAGGGCTTTCCAGGTGCTCTGGAATGATCCAAGGGCTTTCCAGGTGCTCTGGAATGACACAGGGGCTTTACAGGTGCTCTGGAATGACCCAGAGGCTTTCCAGGTGCTCTGGAATGATCCAAGGGCTTTCCAGGTGCTCTGGAATGATCCAGGGGCTTTACAGGTGCTCTGGAATGATCCAAGGGCTTTCCAGGTGCTCTGGAATGATCCAAGGGCTTTCCAGGTGCTCTGGAATGATCCAAGGGCTTTCCAGGTGCTCTGGAATGATCCAAGGGCTTTCCAGGTGCTCTGGAATGATCCAAGGGCTTTCCAGGTGCTCTGGAATGATCCAAGGGCTTTCCAGGTGCTCTGGAATGATCCAAGGGCTTTCCAGGTGCTCTGGAATGATCCAAGGGCTTTCCAGGTGCTCTGGAATGATCCAAGGGCTTTCCAGGTGCTCTGGAATGATCCAAGGGCTTTCCAGGTGCTCTGGAATGATCCAGGAACTTTCCAGGTGCTCTGGAATGATCCAAGGGCTTTCCAGGTGCTCTGGAATGATCCAAGGGCTTTCCAGGTGCTCTGGAATGATCCAGGAGCTTTCCAGGTGCTCTGGAATGATCCAAGGGCTTTCCAGGTGCTCTGGAATGATCCAAGGGCTTTCCAGGTGCTCTGGAATGATCCAAGGGCTTTCCAGGTGCTCTGGAATGATCCAAGGGCTTTCCAGGTGCTCTGGAATGATCCAAGGGCTTTCCAGGTGCTCTGGATAGTTGTTGGGTGGGGAGAGGGGATGGGTGGGTGGGTGTGAGTGTGTATATGGGTGTCGGGGGTTGGTATACACACATGGTCTGGAAGGCTGAAGAGCAGCTTTCCAGAGGTGGCTGGAAGCCAGTGTGTTGGCGGTAACCGATGGCTTTCCACGAGACCCTGGCGGCTTGTGAGCTGTGGCGAGGGCCGTAGGGGAGGTGTGTGGGTGTAGTGGTGTAACCACAGCACGAAGGTAGAAAACGGTGTGTGTGTGGGGGGGGGGGGGGGAACCGAGAGATCGTTCCTGAACTCAAGGTCGAGGAAGAAGAGAGAGAGAGAGAGAGAGAGAGAGAGAGAGAGAGAGAGAGAGAGAGAGAGAGAGAGAGAGAGAGAGAGAGAGAGAGAGAGAGAGAGAGAGAGATGTAGCCCAGGTATCGTGTTACACCACAGGGTGAGTGAGAGCCAGTGTGCCACACACCCCAGGCCAGCCTGCGCACGGCAGATAGACACACAGATAGATAGATAGATCGACTGATAGATAATATAGTTAGACACATAGAGATAGATAAGTAGTTAGTGAGGTACATACAGGTAGTTAGTGAGGTATATACAGGTAGTTAGTGAGGTATATACAGGCAGTTAGTGAGGTACATACAGGTAGTTAGTGAGGTATATACAGGTAGTTAGTGAGGTATATACAGGTAGTTAGTGAGGTATATACAGGTAGTGAGGTATATACAGGTAGTTAGTGAGGTATATACAGGTAGTTAGTGAGGTATATACAGGCAGTTAGTGAGGTATATACAGGTAGTGAGGTATATACAGGTAGTTAGAGGTATATACAGGTAGTTAGTGAGGTATATACAGGTAGTTAGTGAGGTATATACAGGTAGTTAGTGAGTATATACAGGTAGTTAGTGAGGTATATACAGGTAGTTAGTGAGGTATATACAGGTAGTTAGTGAGGTATATACAGGTAGTTAATGAGATATATACAGGTAGTTAGTGAGGTATATACAGGTAGTTAGTGAGGTATATACAGGTAGTTAGTGAGGTATATACAGGTAGTGAGGTATATACAGGCAGTTAGTGAGGTATATACAGGTAGTGAGGTATATACACGTAGTTAGTGAGGTATATACAGGTAGTTAGTGAGGTATTTACAGGTAGTTAGTGAGGTATATAAGGTAGTTAGTGAGGTATATACAGGTAGTTAGTGAGGTATTATACAGGTAGTTAGTGGAGGTATATACAGGTAGTTAGTGAGGTATATAAGGTAGTTAGTGAGGTATATACAGGTAGTAGTGAGGTATATACAGGTTGTTAGTGAGGTATTATACAGGTAGTTAATGAGATATATACAGGTAGTTAGTGAGGTATATACAGTAGTTAGTGAGGTATATACAGGTAGTTAGTGAGGTATATACAGGCAGTTAGTGAGGTATATACAGGCAGTTAGTGAGGTATATACAGGTAGTGAGGTATATACAGGCAGTTAGTGAGGTATATACAGGTAGTTAATGAGATATATACAGGTAGTTAGTGATGGTATATACAGGTAGTTAGTGAGGTATATACAGGCAGTTAGTGAGGTATATACAGGTAGTTAGAGGTATATACAGGTAGTAGTGAGGTATATACAGGTAGTGAGGTATATACAGGTAGTTAGTGATGGTATATACAGGTAGTTAATGAGATATATACAGGTAGTTAGTGATGGTATATACAGGTAGTTAGTGATGGTATATACAGGTAGTTAGTGATGGTATATACAGGTAGTGAGGTATATACAGGTAGTTAATGAGATATATACAGGTAGTTAGTGATGGTATATACAGGTAGTTAGTGATGGTATATACAGGTAGTTAATGAGATATATACAGGTAGTTAGTGATGGTATATACAGGTAGTTAGTGATGGTATATACAGGTAGTTAGTGATGGTATATACAGGTAGTTAGTGATGGTATATACAGGTAGTGAGGTATATACAGGTAGTGAGGTATATACAGGTAGTTAGTGATGGTATATACAGGTAGTTAGTGATGGTATATACAGGTAGTTAGTGATGGTATATACAGGTAGTTAGTGATGGTATATACAGGTAGTTAGTGATGGTATATACAGGTAGTTAATGAGATATATACAGGTAGTTAGTGATGGTATATACAGGTAGTTAATGAGATATATACAGGTAGTTAGTGATGGTATATACAGGTAGTTAGTGATGGTATATACAGGTAGTTAGTGATGGTATATACAGGTAGTTAGTGATGGTATATACAGGTAGTTAATGAGATATATACAGGTAGTTAGTGATGGTATATACAGGTAGTTAGTGATGGTATATACAGGTAGTTAGTGATGGTATATACAGGTAGTGAGGTATATACAGGTAGTTAGTGAGTATATACAGGTAGTTAATGAGATATATACAGGTAGTTAGTGATGGTATATACAGGTAGTTAGTGATGGTATATACAGGTAGTTAGTGATGGTATATACAGGTAGTTAGTGATGGTATATACAGGTAGTTAATGAGATATATACAGGTAGTTAATGAGATATATACAGGTAGTTAGTGAGGTATTTACAGGTAGTTAGTGAGGTATTTACAGGTAGTTAGTGATGGTATATACAGGTAGTTAATGAGATATATACAGGTAGTTAGTGATGGTATATACAGGTAGTTAGTGATGGTATATACAGGTAGTTAGTGATGGTATATACAGGTAGTTAGTGATGGTATATACAGGTAGTTAATGAGATATATACAGGTAGTTAGTGATGGTATATACAGGTAGTTAGTGATGGTATATACAGGTAGTTAGTGATGGTATATACAGGTAGTTAGTGATGGTATATACAGGTAGTTAATGAGATATATACAGGTAGTTAGTGATGGTATATACAGGTAGTTAGTGATGGTATATACAGGTAGTTAGTGATGGTATATACAGGTAGTTAATGAGATATATACAGGTAGTTAGTGATGGTATATACAGGTAGTTAATGAGATATATACAGGTAGTTAATGAGATATATACAGGTAGTTAGTGATGGTATATACAGGTAGTGAGGTATATACAGGTAGTTAATGAGATATATACAGGTAGTTAATGAGATATATACAGGTAGTTAGTGATGGTATATACAGGTAGTTAGTGATGGTATATACAGGTAGTTAATGAGATATATACAGGTAGTTAGTGATGGTATATACAGGTAGTTAGTGATGGTATATACAGGTAGTTAATGATGGTATATACAGGTAGTTAGTGATGGTATATACAGGTAGTTAGTGATGGTATATACAGGTAGTTAGTGATGGTATATACAGGTAGTTAGTGATGGTATATACAGGTAGTTAGTGATGGTATATACAGGTAGTTAGTGAGGTATATACAGGTAGTTAGTGATGGTATATACAGGTAGTTAGTGATGGTATATACAGGTAGTTAGTGATGGTATATACAGGTAGTTAGTGATGGTATATACAGGTAGTTAGTGATGGTATATACAGGTAGTTAGTGATGGTATATACAGGTAGTTAGTGATGGTATATACAGGTAGTTAATGAGATATATACAGGTAGTTAATGAGATATATACAGGTAGTTAATGAGATATATACAGGTAGTTAGTGATGGTATATACAGGTAGTTAGTGATGGTATATACAGGTAGTTAGTGATGGTATATACAGGTAGTGAGGTATATACAGGTAGTTAGTGAGGTTTATACAGGTAGTTAGTGAGGTATATAAGGTAGTTAGTGAGGTTTATACAGGTAGTTAGTGGAGGTATATACAGGTAGTTAGTGGAGGTATATACAGGTAGTTAGTGAGTATATACAGGTAGTTAATGAGATATATACAGGTAGTTAGAGGTATATACAGGTAGTTAATGAGATATATACAGGTAGTTAATGAGATATATACAGGTAGTTAATGAGATATATACAGGTAGTTAATGAGATATATACAGGTAGTTAATGAGATATATACAGGTAGTTAATGAGATATATACAGGTAGTTAATGAGATATATACAGGTAGTTAATGAGATATATACAGGTAGTTAATGAGATATATACAGGTAGTTAATGAGATATATACAGGTAGTTAATGAGATATATACAGGTAGTTAATGAGATATATACAGGTAGTTAATGAGATATATACAGGTAGTTAATGAGATATATACAGGTAGTTAATGAGATATATACAGGTAGTTAATGAGATATATACAGGTAGTTAATGAGATATATACAGGTAGTTAATGAGATATATACAGGTAGTTAATGAGATATATACAGGTAGTTAATGAGATATATACAGGTAGTTAATGAGATATATACAGGTAGTTAATGAGATATATACAGGTAGTTAATGAGATATATACAGGTAGTTAATGAGATATATACAGGTAGTTAATGAGATATATACAGGTAGTTAATGAGATATATACAGGTAGTTAATGAGATATATACAGGTAGTTAATGAGATATATACAGGTAGTTAATGAGATATATACAGGTAGTTAATGAGATATATACAGGTAGTTAATGAGATATATACAGGTAGTTAATGAGATATATACAGGTAGTTAATGAGATATATACAGGTAGTTAATGAGATATATACAGGTAGTTAATGAGATATATACAGGTAGTTAATGAGATATATACAGGTAGTTAATGAGATATATACAGGTAGTTAATGAGATATATACAGGTAGTTAATGAGATATATACAGGTAGTTAATGAGATATATACAGGTAGTTAATGAGATATATACAGGTAGTTAATGAGATATATACAGGTAGTTAATGAGATATATACAGGTAGTTAATGAGATATATACAGGTAGTTAATGAGATATATACAGGTAGTTAATGAGATATATACAGGTAGTTAATGAGATATATACAGGTAGTTAATGAGATATATACAGGTAGTTAATGAGATATATACAGGTAGTTAATGAGATATATACAGGTAGTTAATGAGATATATACAGGTAGTTAATGAGATATATACAGGTAGTTAATGAGATATATACAGGTAGTTAATGAGATATATACAGGTAGTTAATGAGATATATACAGGTAGTTAATGAGATATATACAGGTAGTTAATGAGATATATACAGGTAGTTAATGAGATATATACAGGTAGTTAATGAGATATATACAGGTAGTTAATGAGATATATACAGGTAGTTAATGAGATATATACAGGTAGTTAATGAGATATATACAGGTAGTTAATGAGATATATACAGGTAGTTAATGAGATATATACAGGTAGTTAATGAGATATATACAGGTAGTTAATGAGATATATACAGGTAGTTAATGAGATATATACAGGTAGTTAATGAGATATATACAGGTAGTTAATGAGATATATACAGGTAGTTAATGAGATATATACAGGTAGTTAATGAGATATATACAGGTAGTTAATGAGATATATACAGGTAGTTAATGAGATATATACAGGTAGTTAATGAGATATATACAGGTAGTTAATGAGATATATACAGGTAGTTAGAGGTATATACAGGCAGTTAGTGAGGTATATACAGGTAGTTAGAGGTATATACAGGTAGTTAGTGGAGGTATATACAGGTAGTTAGTGAGTATATACAGGTAGTGAGGTATATACAGGTAGTTAGTGATGGTATATACAGGTAGTTAGTGATGGTATATACAGGTAGTTAGTGAGTATATACAGGTAGTGAGGTATATACAGGTAGTTAGTGAGGTTTATACAGGTAGTTAATGAGATATATACAGGTAGTTAGTGGAGGTATATACAGGTAGTTAATGAGATATATACAGGTAGTTAGAGGTATATACAGGTAGTTAGTGAGGTTTATACAGGTAGTTAGTGAGGTTTATACAGGTAGTTAGTGGAGGTATATACAGGTAGTTAGAGGTATATACAGGTAGTTAGAGGTATATACAGGCAGTTAGTGAGGTATATAAGGTAGTTAGTGAGTATATACAGGTAGTGAGGTATATACAGGTAGTTAGTGAGTATATACAGGTAGTGAGGTATATACAGGTAGTTAGTGAGGTTTATACAGGTAGTTAGTGAGGTTTATACAGGTAGTTAGTGAGTATATACAGGTAGTGAGGTATATACAGGTAGTTAGTGAGTATATACAGGTAGTTAGTGGAGGTATATACAGGTAGTTAGTGGAGGTATATACAGGTAGTGAGGTATATACAGGTAGTTAGTGAGGTTTATACAGGTAGTTAGTGAGGTTTATACAGGTAGTTAGTGGAGGTATATACAGGTAGTGAGGTATATAAGGTAGTTAGTGAGGTTTATACAGGTAGTTAGTGGAGGTATATACAGGTAGTGAGGTATATACAGGTAGTGAGGTATATACAGGTAGTGAGGTATATACAGGTAGTTAGTGAGTATATACAGGTAGTGAGGTATATACAGGTAGTTAGTGAGTATATACAGGTAGTGAGGTATATACAGGTAGTTAGTGAGTATATACAGGTAGTGAGGTATATACAGGTAGTTAGTGAGTATATACAGGTAGTGAGGTATATACAGGTAGTTAGTGAGTATATACAGGTAGTGAGGTATATACAGGTAGTTAGTGAGTATATACAGGTAGTTAGTGAGGTTTATACAGGTAGTTAGTGATGGTATATACAGGTAGTGAGGTATATACAGGTAGTTAGTGAGGTTTATACAGGTAGTTAGTGAGGTATTTACAGGTAGTTAGTGAGGTATATAAGGTAGTTAGTGAGGTTTATACAGGTAGTTAGTGAGGTTTATACAGGTAGTTAGTGAGGTATTTACAGGTAGTTAGTGAGGTTTATACAGGTAGTTAGTGGAGGTATATACAGGTAGTGAGGTATATACAGGCAGTTAGTGAGGTATTTACAGGTAGTTAGTGGAGGTATATACAGGTAGTGAGGTATATACAGGTAGTGAGGTATATACAGGTAGTGAGGTATATACAGGTAGTGAGGTATATACAGGTAGTGAGGTATATACAGGTAGTGAGGTATATACAGGTAGTTAGTGAGGTATATAAGGTAGTTAGTGAGGTTTATACAGGTAGTTAGTGGAGGTATATACAGGTAGTGAGGTATATACAGGTAGTGAGGTATATACAGGCAGTTAGTGAGGTATATAAGGTAGTTAGTGAGGTTTATACAGGTAGTTAGTGAGGTATATACAGGTAGTGAGGTATATACAGGTAGTTAGTGAGTATATACAGGTAGTTAGTGGAGGTATATACAGGTAGTGAGGTATATACAGGTAGTGAGGTATATACAGGTAGTGAGGTATATACAGGTAGTGAGGTATATACAGGTAGTTAGTGAGGTTTATACAGGTAGTTAGTGAGGTTTATACAGGTAGTTAGTGAGGTATATAAGGTAGTTAGTGAGGTTTATACAGGTAGTTAGTGGAGGTATATACAGGTAGTTAGTGAGGTTTATACAGGTAGTTAGTGAGGTATTTACAGGTAGTTAGTGAGGTATATACAGGTAGTGAGGTATATACAGGCAGTTAGTGAGGTATATACAGGTAGTGAGGTATATACAGGTAGTTAGTGAGGTTTATACAGGTAGTTAGTGAGGTTTATACAGGTAGTTAGTGAGGTTTATACAGGTAGTTAGTGAGGTATTTACAGGTAGTTAGTGAGGTATATAAGGTAGTTAGTGAGGTTTATACAGGTAGTTAGTGAGGTTTATACAGGTAGTTAGTGAGGTTTATACAGGTAGTTAGTGAGGTATATACAGGTAGTTAGTGAGGTATATAAGGTAGTTAGTGAGTATATACAGGTAGTTAGTGGAGGTATATACAGGTAGTTAGTGAGGTTTATACAGGTAGTTAGTGAGGTATTTACAGGTAGTTAGTGGAGGTATATACAGGTAGTTAGTGAGGTTTATACAGGTAGTTAGTGAGGTATATACAGGTAGTGAGGTATATACAGGTAGTTAGTGAGGTTTATACAGGTAGTTAGTGGAGGTATATACAGGTAGTTAGTGAGGTATATACAGGTAGTTAGAGGTATATACAGGTAGTGAGGTATATACAGGTAGTGAGGTATATAAGGTAGTTAGTGAGGTTTATACAGGTAGTTAGTGAGGTTTATACAGGTAGTTAGTGAGGTTTATACAGGTAGTTAGTGAGGTTTATACAGGTAGTTAGTGGAGGTATATACAGGTAGTTAGTGAGGTATTTACAGGTAGTTAGTGAGGTTTATACAGGTAGTTAGTGAGGTTTATACAGGTAGTTAGTGGAGGTATATACAGGTAGTTAGTGAGGTATATAAGGTAGTTAGTGAGTATATACAGGTAGTTAATGAGATATATACAGGTAGTTAGTGGAGGTATATACAGGTAGTTAGAGGTATATACAGGTAGTTAGTGAGGTATATACAGGTAGTTAGTGAGTATATACAGGTAGTTAATGAGATATATACAGAGAGTGGAGGAGAGAGAGTGAGAGAGAGAAGACGTCTTAATATATATATATATTATATATATTATATATATATTATAGATATATTACTATATATTATATATATATATATATTATATTATATTCAAGTCAATCGTACGTGATCCCCTGGCTGTCCATTGTGCAACCCTGAAGACTTGATTAATTCCCAGTTATCTAACGGTGGCAGCCCACCGCTTTGGGGTGGGGGGGGGGGGTTGATGGGGCTCTTGCTCTTCCCCCCCCCCCCCTTCCTGCATGGTGTGTGTGTGTGTGTGTGTGTGTGTATGAAGATGAAAACCTAGGCTGTCTGTGGGCCCACATAAAAGCATTCATTCCTCACCTCATACATTACTTCCATATATAAATGTTTATCATTGTCAAATATATCTCCGTGATATAAAGGAATAGAGTGAATAGAGTGAATTAGAATGATGTGGTATACCGGGGTCGACGTGCTGTCAATGGATTGAACCAGGGCATGTGAAGCGTCTGGGGTAAACCATGGAAAGTTGTGTGGGGCCTGGATGTGGAAAGGGAGCTGTGGTTTCGGTGCATTACTACATGACAGCTAGAGACTGAGTGTGAACGAATGTGGCCTTTGTTGTCTTTTCCTAGCGCTAGCGCGCACACATGAGGGGGAGGGGGTTGTCATTTCATGTGTGGCGGGGTGGCGACGAGAATGGATGAAGGCAGACAGTATGAATTATGTACATGTCTGTGTATGTATACATATGTATACATTGAGATGTATAGGTATGTATATTATCGTGTGTGGACGTGTATGTATATACATGTGTATGTGGGTGGGTTGGGCCATTTCTTTCGTCTGTTTCCTTGCGCTAACTCGCAAACGCGGGAGACAGCGACAAAGTAAAATAATAATGTATATATATATATATATCTTTTCTTTCTTTCGTACTATTCGCCATTTCCCGCATTAGCGAGGTAGCGCTATGAACAGAGGACTGGGCCTTAGAGGGAATATCCTCACCTGGCCCCCTTCTCTGTTCCTTCTTTTGGAAAATTAAAAAAAAAAAAAACGAGAGGGGAGGATTTCCAGCCCCCCGCTCCCTCCCCTTTTAGTCGCCTTCTACGACACGCAGGGAATACATGGCAAGTATTCTTAATCCCCTATATATATATATATATATATATATATATATATATATATATATATATATATATATATATATATATATATAAATGTATGTATGTATGTATGTATATATATACGGAAGTTAGAAAAAAATATATTCTAATATAGGTAGAGATTTAATGAGGGACAGAGAAGAAAAACGGGAAGACACCAGCGTCTAGATGGGATATAGAAAACGGGAAATTGGAAGGTAAAAAAAACGATCATACTGACAAAGAAAACGGGATGCCAGGAGGAGCACACTTTTAACAATGTGAGGAGAAATAAGACGGTGATAACAGTGTTGACCAATGTTAGATAACATAAGAAATCAGACCTGGTAAATGCTATATATCAAAGTTTGGCCAAGATGAGATCTATAATAACTGAGAAAAATATAGAATATAGAAATTACAATAGAAAGTTGATCCATTCTTAATATACACAAGCTCTATAGAATGCCGTTAGATTCTAAATCCAGACCTTCCTATCTAACTTCAAAAGTCTCTGGCTATATAAATGGGACGCAATGTGTAACAAGGGACTAATTGATAAATAAGTAATAAATAATAATTACATTCATCATAAATATGATTACATTTCATTAAAGTAATTCTTTTAATTGTTTTTGTTTTTTTGTTTTTGTTTACGATTTTGGGTGAAGTTCTCTCAAGTACGACCCTGAACCTCACAAAAGGTGAATTTGGTTTGTATAAAAATGGTCGTTAGTTACTTCAACTGCATGTGGACGCTACACAAGCTGGTGGGCAACTGGGAATTATGATGTCCCAACACTGTGCTAAATATTAATGAAATCTGTCCAAGTATCTTGGAAAATATACACTTAAATAATGGGATATATGGGGGGGTCCAACTTTCTCCCCTCCATCCTAGATCAAATTTTGAAAAAAAAATTGCATATATATATATATATATATATATATATATATATATATATATATATTTTTTTTTCTTTCTTTCAAACTATTCGCCATTTCCCGCATTAGCGAGGTAGCGTTAAGAACAGAGGACTGGGCCTTGAGGGAATACCCTCACCTGGCCCAATTCTCTGTTCCTTCTTTTGGAAAATTAAAAAAAAAAAAAAAAACGAGAGGGGAGGATTTCCAGCCCCCCGCTCCCTCCCCTTTTAGTCGCCTTCTACGACACGCAGGGAATATGTGGGAAGTATTCTTTCTCCCCTATCCCATATATATATATACATGTACATATTCATACTTGCTTGCCTTCATCCATTCCCGGCTCTAACCCATACTAGAGGAAACAGCATCACTACCCCCCGCTTCAGCAAGGTAGCACCAGGAAAACAGAAAAAAAAGGCCACATTCGTTCACACTCAGTCTCTAACTGTCATGTAATAATGCACCGAAACCACAGCTCCCTATTGACATCCAGGCCCCATAGACCTTTCCATGGTTTACCTTTTTTCTTCATACATATATGCCATTTCCTGCCTTAGCGAGGTAGCATTCCAGAACATATGACTGAGCCTTAGAGGGAAAACTTCCCACATGGCCCCATTCTCTGTTCCTCCTTTTGGAAAAGTATATATATATAGGGTTATTATATGTTCTCTTCGCATTACTAGGGGACTTAAAGAAATTGGACTCAAAGGAAACATGATTCTGAATTGGGACAGGAAATAGGGTATTGCTTGTTGGAGGGGGAGAGACGGGGGGGATGACTCCAAATTTAAAAGGTACGACTACAAATTGGGAGGAGGAGGTCGTCCTCGCTTGCCACCACGGGGAGGGAGGGAGGGAGGGACGTGGAGGGGTAAATATGACTCCAAGTTTGGAGGGTTGTCGTCCCACACATAATGTCCACCTGTGAAGGTGGTATTACCTGATTATCTTGATGGTAATCCTTGTTTAAATCCCCTCTCTCTCTCTCTCTCTCTCTCTCTCTCTCTCTCTCTCTCTCTCTATATATATATATATATATATATATATATATATATATATATATATATATATATATATATATATGTATCATCAGATTGGGCAAGAGCAGTGTGGTTTCAGAAGTGGTAGAGGATGTGTGGATCAGGTGTTTGCTTTGAAGAATGTATGTGAGAAATACTTAGAAAAGCAAATGGATTTGTATGTAGCATTTATGGATCTGGAGAAGGCATATGATAGAGTTGATAGAGATGCTCTGTGGAAGGTATCAAGAATATATGATGTAGGAGGAAAGTTGTTAGAAGCAGTGAAAAGTTTTTATCGAGGATGTAAGGCATGTGTACGTGTAGGAAGAGAGGAAAGTGATTGGTTCTCAGTGAATGTAGGTTTGCGGCAGGGGTGTGTGATGTCTCCATGGCTGTTTAATTTGTCTATGGATGGGGTTGTTAGGGTGGTGAATGCAAGAGTTTTGGAAAGAGGGGCAAGTATGAAGTCTGTTGGGGATAAGAGAGCTTGGGAAGTGAGTCAGTTGTTGTTCGCTGATGATACAGCGCTGGTGGCTGATTTATGTGAGAAACTGCAGAAGCTGGTGACTGAGTTTGGTAAAGTGTGTGAAAGAAGAAAGTTAAGAGTAAATGTGAATAAGAGCAAGGTTATTAGGTACAGTAGGGTTGAGGGTCAAGTCAATTGGGAGGTAAGTTTGAATGGAGAAAAACTGGAGGAAGTGAAGTGTTTTAGATATCTGGGAGTGGCTCTGGCAACGGATGGAACCATGGAAGCGGAAGTGGATCATAGGGTGGGGGAGGGGGGCGAAAATTCTGGGAGCCTTGAAAAATGTGTGGAAGTCGAGAACATTATCTCGGAAAGCAAAAATGGGTATGTTTGAGGGAATAGTGGTTCCAACAATGTTGTATGGTTGCGAGGCGTGGGCTATGGATAGAAATGTGCGCAGGAGGATGGATGTGCTGGAAATGAGATGTTTGAGGACAATGTGTGGTGTGAGGTGGTTTGATCGAGTAAGTAACGTAAGGGTAAGAGAGATGTGTGGAAATAAAAAGAGCGTGGTTGAGAGAGCAGAAGAGGGTGTTTTGAAATGGTTTGGGCACATGGAGAGAATGAGTGAGGAGAGATTGACCAAGAGGATATATGTGTCGGAGGTGGAGGGAACGAGGAGAAGAGGGAGACCAAATTGGAGGTGGAAAGATGGAGTGAAAAGGATTTTGTGTGATCGGGGCCTGAACATGCAGGAGGGTGAAAGGAGGGCAAGAAATAGAGTGAATTGGAGTCATGTGGTATACAGGGGTTGACGTGCTGTCAGTGGATTGAATCAAGGCATGTGAAGCGTCTGGGGTAAACCATGGAAAGCTGTGTAGGTATGTATATTTGCGTGTGTGGACGTATGTATGTACATGTGTATGGGGGGGGGGGGGTTGGGCCATTTCTTTCGTCTGTTTCCTTGCGCTACCTCGCAAACGCGGGAGACAGCGACAAAGTATAAAAAAAAAAACAAAAAAAAAAAAAATATATATATATATATATATATATAATATATATATATATATACACACACAATTCAGTTGTGGGTCCCCCTCCCCCCATCTTTGAAGATTTTTTTTTTTTTCGTTTTTGAAAATTTGATGTAAAATGTACTCTCGAGTCTGACGTCAGAGTTGATGAGGTCAGGAGAGTGAGCGAATTTGCATACCATTACACGAACGGGTTAATGAAGGAAAACTAGAAGCGTATGCAAATGAGAACCTGGCCTAAAATACACTATATATATATATATATATATATATATATATATATATATATATATATATATATATATATTGGAAAGGATCACAATTTTGCGCGTAATCAAGATATTCCTATGAGTCCACGGGGAAAATGAAACACGAAACGTTCCCAAGTGCACTTTCGTGTAATAATCACATCATCAGGGGAGACACGAGAGAGAAATACATCAGCCAGTTGATATACATCGAAGAGACGAAGCTTCGTCTCTTCGATGTATATCAACTGGCTTATATATCTTTCTCTCTTGTGTCTCCCCTGATGATGTGATTATTACACGAAAGTGCACTTGGCAACTTATACTGTTTCAAATGTTGGGTGTATTTCAAAGCATTATTGTATTGATTTTTGTAAACACTGCTGCAGGATGTATAAGCTTGTTTACATATTGTATTATAAACACTAATGTATAAATGGGAAGAATTTTCTTTACAACAATAATGTAGGATGTATTAGAAAAAAATACAATTATGTATCGAGTACGTCAAGCACTACAATAAGATGTATTTGAGAAATGTATTAATACACAACACTGCTTTCATACTGTAGGATGTGTTGCGTCACATACAGTAATGTATGGAATTATTGTATTTAAGAAAGATATTAATGTATTCATGTTATGCTCTCGTTGTTTACATGCTGTCTACTACTGTTTGCTTCCCTGTTTGTTTATAACTGTTTGCTTCCCTGTTTGTTTATAACTGTTTGCTTCCCACTTTGTTTATATATAACTGTATTCTTCTGTTTGTCTATAAACAATTTGTTCCTTGTTTGTCTCAATAATTGTTTGTTCCTATCTGTAAATAATTGTTTGTTTCCCTTTGTCGGTAAATAATTGTTTGCTCCTTGTTTATAGTCATTACTCGCTTGTTCCCTGTTTGCCGATTAAACTGTTTGTAAGGAGTTTGTCTGCTTGTTTACTCTGACACCGACCTGGTCACGGCGACATATTTGGCTGACGAGCCACAAGGGCCATTTATCCCCTCACTCACCACGGGAATGCCGACCTTAAAGGTCAGGGTCCAGTGTGGAGGAATGGCATTATCCTGGCGCACAAAACTGCCGGCAAACAACGGAGGCAAACACTCCTAGCGAGTAAACTAACCGGCAAACAACGGAGGCAAACACTCCTAGCGAGTAAACTAACCGGCAAACAACGGAGGCAAACACTCCTAGCGAGTACAACAGCGGCAAACAACGGAGGCAAACACTCGTAGCGAGTAAACTAACCGGCAAACAACGGAGGCAAACACTCCTAGCGAGAAAACTAACCGGCAAACAACGGAGGCAAACACTCCTAGCGAGTAAACTAACCGGCAAACAACGGAGGCAAACACCCCTAGCGAGTAAACTAACCGGCAAACAACGGAGGCAAACACTCCTAGCGAGTAAACTAACCGGCAAACAACGGAGGCAAACACCCCTAGCGAGTAAACTAACCGGCAAACAACGGAGGCAAACACTCCTAGCGAGTACAACAGCGGCAAACAACGGAGGCAA
>NC_092268.1:9419701-9434701 GCF_036320965.1 Panulirus ornatus
GGAAATGAAATGTTTGAGGACAATATGTGCTGTGAGGTGGTTTGATCGAGTAAGTAATGTAAGGGTAAGAGAGATGTGTGGAAATGAAAAGAGTGTGATTGAGAGAGCAGAAGAGGGTGTTTTGAAATGGTTTGGTCATATGGAGAGAATGAGTGAGGAAAGATTGACAAAGAGGATATATGTGTCAGAGGTGGAGGGAACGAATAGAAGTGGGAGACCAAATTTTAGGTGGAAAGATGGAGTGAAAAAGATTTTGAGTGATCGGGGCCTGAACATGCAGGAGGGTGAAAGGCGTGCAAGGAATAGAGTGAATTGGAACGATATGGTATACCGGGGTCGACGTGCTGTCAATGGATTGAACCAGGGCATGTGAAGCGTCTAGGGTAAACCATGGAAAGTTGTGTGGGGCCTGGATGTGGAAAGGGAGCTGTGGTTTCGGTGCATTATTACATGACAGCTAGAGACTGAGTGTGAACGAATGTGGCCTTTGTTGTCTTTTCCTAGCGATACCTCGCACACATGAAGGGGGAGGGGGTTGTTATTCCATGTGTGGCGGGGTGGCGATGAGAACAAATAAAGGCAGAAAGTATGAATTATGTACATGTGTACATATGTATATGTCTGTGTGTGTATATATATGTGTACATTGAGATGTATAGGTATGTATATTTGCGTATGTGGACGTGTATGTATATACATGTGTATGTGGGCGGGTTGGGCCATTCTTTCGTCTGTTTCCTTGCGCTACCTCGCTAACGCGGGAGACAGAGACAAAGCAAAATAAATGAATAATAAATAAATAAATAATTATTATCATCATTATTATTATTAATACTATTATTATTATTATTGTATATATTATTATTATCATTATCAATATTATTATCATTATTATTATTATTATTATCATTATTATTATTATTATTATTTTATGTATTTATTTATTTATTTTGCTTTCTCGCTGTCTCCCGCGTTAGCGAGATAGCGCAAGGAAACAGACGAAAGAAATTGCCCAACCCACCCACATACACATGTATATACATACACGTCCACACACGCAACTATACATACCTATACATCTCAATGTACACACACACACACACACACACATATATATATATATAAATATATGTATATATATATATATATATATATATATATATATATATATATATATATATATATATATATACATATATACACATGTACATAATTCATACTGTCTGCCTTTATTTATTCCCATCGCCACCTCGCCACACATGTAATAACATCCCCCTCCCCCTTCATTTGTGCGGGGTAGCGCTAGGAAAAGACAACAAAGGCCACATTCGTTCACACTCAGTCTCTAGCTGAAATGTAATAATGCACCGAAACCACAGCTCCCTTTCCACATCCAGGCCCCACACAACTTTCCATGGTTTACCCCAGACGTTTCACATGCCCTGGTTCAATCCACTGACAGCACGTCCACCCCGGTATACCACATCGTTCCAATTCACTCTAATCCTTGCACGCCTTTCACCCTCCTGCCCGTTCAGGCCCCGATCACTCAAAATCTTTTTCACTCCATCTTTCCACCTAAAATTTCGTCTCCCACTTCTCCTCGTTCCCTCCACCCCTGACACATATATCCTCTTGGTCAATCTTTCCTCACTCATTCTCTCCATGTGACCAAACCATTTCAAAACACCCTCTTCTGCTCTCTCAACCACGCTATTCTTATTTCCACACATCTCTCTTACCCTTACATTACTTACTCGATCAAACCACCTCACACCAAATATTGTCCTCAAACATCTCAGTTCCAGCACATCCACCCTCCCGCGCACAACTCTATCCATAGCCCACGCCTCGCAACCATACAACATTGTTGGAACCACTATTCCTTCAAACATACCCACTTTTGCTTTCCGAGATAATGTTCTCGACTTCCAAACATTCTTCAAGGCTCCCAGAATTTTCGCCCCCTCCCCCACCCTATGATTCACTTCCGCTTCCATGGTTCCATCCGCTGCCAAATCCACTCCCAGATATCTAAAACACTTTACTCCCTCCAGTTTTTCTCCATTCAAACTTACCTCCCAATTGACTTGACCCTCAACCCTACTGTACCTAATAACATTGCTCTTATTCACATTTACTCTCAACTTTCTTCTTTCACACACTTTACCAAACTCCGTCACCAGCTTCTGCAGTTTCTCACATGAATCAGCCACCAGCGGTGTATCATCAGCGAACAACAACTGACTCACTTCCCAAGCTCTCTCATCCGCAACAAACTGCATACTTGCCCCTTCTTTCCAAAACTCTTGCATTCACCTCCCTAACAATCCCATCCATAAACAAATTAAACAAACATTGAGACATCACACACCCCTGCCGCAAACCAACATTCACTGAGAACCAATCACTTTCCTCTCTTCCTACACGTACACATGCCTTACATCCTCGATAAAAACTTTTCACTGCTTCTAACAACTTTCCTCCCACACCATATATTCTTAATACTTTCCACAGAGCATCTCTATCAACTCTGTCATATGCCTTCTCCAGATCCATAAATGCTACATACAAATCCATTTGCTTTTCTAAGTATTTCTCACATACATTCTTCAAAGCAAACACCTGATCCACATATCTTCTACCACTTCTGAAACCAAACTGCTCTTCCCCAATCTGATGGTCTGTACATGCCTTCACCCTCTCAATCAATACCCTCACATATAATTTACCAGGAATACTCAACAAACTTATACCTCTGTAATTTGAGCACTCACTCTTATCCCCTTTGCTTTTGTACAATGGCACTATGCAAGCATTCCGCCAATCCTCAGGCACCTCACCATGAATCATACATGCATTAAATAACCTTACCAACCAGTCAACAATACAGTCACCTCCTTTTTTTGATAAATTCCAATGCAATACCATCCAAACCTACTGCCTTGCCAGCTTTCATCTTCCGCAGAGCTTTTAGTACCTCTTCTCTGTTTACCAAATCATTTTCCCTAACCCTCTCACTTTGCACACCACCTCGACCAAGACACCCCACATCTGCCACTCTATCATCAAACACATTCAACAAACCTTCAAAATACTCACTCCATCTCCTCACATCACCACTACTCGTTATCACCTTTCCATTAGCCCCCTTCACTGAAGTTCCCATTTGCTCCCTTGTCTTACGCACTTTATTTACCTCCTTCCAAAACATATTTTTATTCTCTCTAAAATTTAATGATACTCTCTCATCCTAACTCTCATTTGCCCTCTTTTTCACCTCTTGCACCTTTCTCTTGACCTCGTGCCTCTTTCTTTTCTACATCTCCCACTCATTAGCATTTTTTCCTGCAAAAATGATCAAAAACCCTCTCTCTTTCTTTCACTAATAATCTTACTTCTTCATCCACCACTCGTACCCTTTCTAATCAACCCACCTCCCACGCTTCTCTGCACAAGCCTCTTTTGAGCAATGCCATCAACTGCTTCCCTATATAATCCCATACTCCCCCTCTCTCCTTACTCCTTTGTTCTCACCTTTTTCCATTCTGTAATCAGTATCTCCTTTTTTTTTGGGCGAGGTTGGTCGACAGATATACTTGGGAGACGCTGCACTTGAGCTAGGAAGAGATAATAGGAGGGGATACAACAATTCAGGCGAGAGGCGGCGCGGCTTTCTTAAGCGTATTTGAGGTACGGAGACGAATATTGGAGGAGATGTATGAACTTTGGGGATTAGCGATCTATTGGTTATGAATTTTGGCAGGGAGGGAGAGAGGCGTGATTGGTTATAGGTTTGCATTCGTTAGAGAGCGGGAATGAGAGAAGTAGGTATGTAGGTGTATGTGGGTGTGAGAGCGGGGGTTTTTAATGGGATTGAAATTGATACTTGGAAGGGAGATGTCATAATTTTTGAATATTGAGAGGATAATGGGAACATGGGTCTATCGGATTTATAAAATGGGGTGTAATTGGTGGAACGCAATAGGAATATGGTTATATCCATGGGCTTGGATTAGATACCAGATATGTTCCAGGGCGAGGGCTGGATTTTTCCTAGTTAATATAGCTGGATGTCGGCGAAATTTCTATCTGGAAGAGATGGTGCGGGAGGCGAAGTCCATGGGGCTGTGGATCATTTGTTGATAAATGAGAGAGACCTGATTAGGGATTGGGGGTACCACTTGTGATTGTAGTGATTGGGTAGGGCGGTCTAAGCGAGGCTATGTAGCCCCTAATAGAGGGGGGCTGGTTGGTGGGAGTAGCAAGGAAAGGGAGCGGGGGAAGCGATAGTTACAAGGGTAGGGAAGACCTAGTCATGGAAATTTAATAAGGAGGCCCCGGGGTACCGGGATGATGCGGGCTCGAGTGACAATTATGCATGGGGAAGGGACGAATTATGGTCGTACAGTGAGAGAAGGGGGGGCTATGGGGGGGGTCTGACAAATCTCTGGGTGTATTAAATTGAGGTGACAGGAGTGGTTGGGGGTCGGTTGCTGATAGAAAAGAAGGTGAAGGAGGCAGGGGGAAATGGGGTCCTTTGGGTTTGTGGTGGTAGGGTGGGTGTGGTCGTGGTGGTGGTGATGGTGGGTGGTGGTGGATGGTGGTGGGTGATGGATTGATGGTGGTGGTGGGGCTGGTGGTGAGTGGTGGTGGTGGTGAGTGATGGTGGTGGTCGGTGGTGGTGGTGATGGTGGTGGTGGTGGTGGTGGTGGTGGTGGTGGTGATGGTGGTGGGTGGGGTGGTGGTGGTGGGTGGTGGTGATGTTGGTGGTGGTGGTGGTGGTGGTGGTGGTGATGTGGTGGTGGTGGTGGTGGTGGTGGCTGGATGGTGGTGGTTGGTTGCGGGGTCGGGTGGTGGGGTGGTGCGTGGTGATGGTGTGGCTGGTGTGGTGGCAGGTGGTGGTGATGGTTTGTGGTGAGTGGTGGCTGGTGGTGGTGGTGGTTGTTCGGTGGTGATGGTAGTAGTGGTCGGTGGTGGTGGATGGTGGGTTGTGGTGGTGGTGGTGGTGATGGTGGTGGTGGTGGTGGTGGTGGTTGTGATGGTCGGTGGTGATGGTGGTGGTGGGAGTGGTGGTGCGTGGTGGTGGTGATTGGTGGTGGTGGTGGTGGAGGTTGTGGTGGTGTGGTGGTTGTGGGTTGTGCTGGTTTAGTTTCATTATTATTATTTCTATTATTATTATTATTATTATCATTATTATTATTATTATTATTATTATTATTATTATTATTATTATTATTATTGTCATTCCTATGCCTAACACTGACAGCCAATCAAAACCAGCGTCACAAACTACAGCTGTCTCATAACCAATAGGATCAGGCGTCTCAAACTCCAGCAGCGCCGGGCATCCAATCAGATGCTTCATAACAAACTTTCTTACTTATAGGAAACCAATCATAACCCCTCATACCTCACCCCCCCCCCCCCCCCCCCCCCCCAGGCTGAATGTATTACTGAAGTTGGTGAAATGAGAGAGAGAGAGAGAGAGAGAGAGAGAGAGAGAGAGAGAGAGAGAGAGAGAGAGAATCTTACATTATTAACCCCTTTATTACTTTCAATATCCTAACAGTAGTCAACCACGCCGTGAAAAAGGCCTGAACATGCAGGAGGGTGAAAGGCGTGCAAGGAATAGAGTGAATTGGAACGATGTGGTGTACCGGGGTCGACGTGCTCTCAATGGATTGAATCAAGGCATGTGAAGCGTCTGGGGTAAACCATGGAAAGTTGTGTAGGGCCTGGATGTGGAAAGGGAGCTGTGGTTTCGGTGCATTATTACATGACAGCTAGAGACTGAGTGTGAACGAATGGGGCCTTTGTTGTCTGTATTCCTGGGCGCTACACGGGAAACGGCGAACTATCACTGGAAACACACACACACACACACACACACACAATCTGATAATCACCTTCTCCAATCGCTGGAATCATTCCAATTTCCACAATCCCAGAAAGACTTGAGCGGATTGGCCACTAAAGAGTCTGATTGGGATTGGAACTGCTGTGTTGACCTCCCTAATCACGTCATAATGACGTGGGATTGGGACTTGGGGCAAAGGCATCACAGGGCCTTTTAAAAGGCCGTCGGATGGGCTAAACGTGCTTTTTCCGCCATCATTTCTAGAAGCCTTTTAATACAAACTCAAGATTGGTCTCTCTCTCTTCCCCTTCTCGATTTAGGCCTTTTTTTCCCCAGTCATTTAAAGGTCTTCTCGGCTACAATTCAAAGGCTATCTTGCTGCCATTTTAGGGCATTTACTAACGGCATTGAAATAGGCCATTTCCACCGGCAGCTTCTGTCGGCTTCAAGTTTTTCATTTTCTATAATCAAAAGACCTTTACCCTGCCTTTTTTCCTAATGACCTTTTTCGACACGATTTTGTGGTCATTTTTCTAATGCCACTTTGAAGACTTTTTCTCCGTTGATATTCGAAGGCCTTTTCCTTTGATATGTCAAAGCCTTTTAATCAATTATCTACCGTCATTTAAAGACCTCGTCCTATGATATTTCAAAGCCTTTTTTCAGTCATTTTCATCACTTATCCACTACCATTTCAAGGCCTTTTCCTCTGATGTCAAAGCCTTTTTCATAGCCATTTTAATTACTTATCCAATGCCATTTCAATGCTTCGTCCTTTGATATCTCAAAGCCTTTTTTTACAGAGCCATTTTCATCACTTATCCAATTCCATTTCAAAGCCTTTTTCCAAGCCATTTTCACCACTTATCCAGTGCCTATTTCAAAGCCTTTTCCGCCGTCGCCATTTAAAATGCCACCTCACATACCCCCGCCCCCCCCCACCATCATAACCTCTGTGTTTATCTCTTCCCTTATCGTCTCTCCCTCTTTACTGAAAAGATTATTTAATTCCTTTATCTATCGAGTTCTGTCTATCTATTCTCAGTCTATTTATCATCCATTCTTGATCCACCTACAACACTCCAATCCCCATTTATCATTATGATATTTCTTTCCTCTATTGTGTCTTCTTTCCTTCTTTCTATCTTGTTTTCTTCCGTCTCTTTCATTTACTCTCTCTCTCTCTCTCTCTCTCTCTCTCTCTCTCTCTCTCTCTCTCTCTCTCTCTCTCTCTCTCTCTCTCTCGCTCTAACCTTCAGCCCATCAACAGAAACAATTAAACAAACACACAACAACAAAAACATGAAAACTAAATGATGAATAAGAAAATAATAAATAAATAAATTACGAGCGAATGATAGCACTGTCTTGCCTCCTTATCTCTCCCGAACAACAGGGGCATAAACCCCACGTCCGTAATGGCGACTTCCACCAGGTTATTTAGTAGTAAATTGCGCCATAACGTCGTATGTGTCGCTTGGGTCATCAAAGTGCTACTCTTCCTGGCATAAGAACGTATCTTACACGCCCGATGTATGACGCTATGACCTGCCTGATGTATGACGCTATGACCTGCCTGATGTATGACGCTATGACCTGCCCGATGTATGACGCTATGACTTGCCTGATGTATGACGCTATGACCTGCCCGATGTATGACGCTATGACCTACCAGATGTATGACGCTATGACTTGCCTGATGTATGACGCTATGACCTGCCTGATGTATGACGCTATGACCTTCCCGATGTATGGTGCTATGACCTGCCCGATGTATGACGCTATGACCTGCCCGATGTATGACGCTATGACCTGCCCGATGTATGACGGTGTTACCTGCCCGATGTATGGCGCTATGACCTGCCCGATGTATGACGCTATGACCTGCCCGATGTATGACGGTGTATCCTACAACCAAACGAGGATAACTGACGGGGTAATCATGTATGTTGTATTAATACACACACATACATACACACACACACACACATACACACACACACACACACACACACACACACACATACATACACACACACACATATACTCATATACACACACAAACACACACACACACACATATATATATATATATATATATATATATATATATATATATATATATATATATATATATATATATATACTTTCCACGCATTCCTCACGTATCGTAGAAGGCGACTAGAGGGGACGGGAGCGGGGGGCCAGAAATCCTCCCCTCCTTGTATTTTGACTTTCTAAAATGGGAAACAGAAGAAGGAGTCACGCGGGCAGTGCTCATCCTCCTCGAAGGCTCAGATTGGGGTGTCTAAATGTGTGTGTGTAACCAAAATGAGAAAAAAGGAGAGATAGGTAGTATGTTTGAGGAAAGGAACCTGGATGTTTTGGCTCTGAGTGAAACGAAGCTCAAGGGTAAAGGGGAAGAGTGGTTTGGGAATGTCTTGGGAGTAAAGTCAGGGGTTAGTGAGAGGACAAGAGCAAGGGAAGGAGTAGCACTACTCCTGAAACAGGAGTGGTGGGAGTATGTGATAGAGTGTAAAAAAGTAAATTCTAGATTAATATGGGTAAAACTGAAAGTTGATGGAGAGAGATGGGTGATTATTGGTGCATATGCACCTGGGCATGAGAAGAAAGATCATGAGAGGCAAGTGTTTTGGGAGCAGCTGAATGAGTGTGTTAGTGGTTTTGATGCACGAGACCGGGTTATAGTGATGGGTGATTTGAATGCAAAGGTGAGTAATGTGGCAGTTGAGGGAATAATTGGTATACATGGGGTGTTCAGTGTTGTAAATGGAAATGGTGAAGAGCTTGTAGATTTATGTGCTGAAAAAGGACTGGTGATTGGGAATACCTAGTTTAAAAAGCGAGATATACATAAGTATAAGTATGTAAGTAGGAGAGATGGCCAGAGAGCGTTATTGGATTATGTGTTAATTGATAGGCGCGCGAAAGAGAGACTTTTGGATGTTAATGTGCTGAGAGGTGCAACTGGAGGGATGTCTGATCATTATCTTGTGGAGGCGAAGGTGAAGATTTGTAGAGGTTTTCAGAAAAGAAGAGAGAATGTTGGGGTGAACAGAGTGGTGAGAGTAAGTGAGCTTGAGAAGGAGACTTGTGTGAGGAAGTACCAGGAGACACTAAGTACAGAATGGAAAAAAGGTGAGAACAAAGGAGGTAAGGGGAGTGGGGGAGGAATGGGATGTATTTAGGGAAGCAGTGATGGCTTGCGCAAAAGATGCTTGTGGCATGACAAGCGTGGGATGTGGGTTGATTAGAAAGGGTAGTGAGTGGTGGGATGAAGAAGTAAGATTATTAGTGAAAGAGAAGAGAGAGGCATTTGGACGATTTTTGCAGGGAAAAAATGCAAATGAGTGGGAGATGTATAAAAGAAAGAGGCAGGTCAAGAGAAAGGTGCAAGAGGTGAAAAAGAGGGCAAATGAGAGTTGGGGTGAGAGAGTATCATTAAATTTTAGGGAGAATAAAAATATGTTTTGGAAGGAGGTAAATAAAGTGCGTAAGACAAGGGAGCAAATGGGAACTTCAGTGAAGGGGGCTAATGGGGAGGTGATAACAAGTAGTGGTGATGTGAGAAGGAGATGGAGTGAGTATTTTGAAGGTTTGTTGAATGTGTTTGATGATAGAGTGGCAGATATAAGGTGTTTTGGTCGAGGTGGTGTGCAAAGTGAGAGGGTTAGGGAAAATGATTTGGTAAACAGAGAAGAGGTAGTAAAAGCTTCGCGGAAGATGAAAGCCGGCAAGGCAGCGGGTTTGGATGGTATTGCAGTGGAATTTATCAAAAAAGGGGCTGACTGTAATGTTGACTGGTTGGTAAGGTTATTTAATGTATGTATGATTCATGGTGAGGTGCCTGAGGATTGGTGAAATGCTTGCATAGTGCCATTGTACAAAGGCAAAGGGGATAAGAGTGAGAGCTCAAATTACAGAGGTATAAGTTTGTTGAGTTTTCCTGGTAAATTATATGGGAGGGTATTGATTGAGAGGGTGAAGGCATGTACAGAGCATCAGATTGGGGAAGAGCAGTGTGGTTTCAGAAGTGGTAGAGGATGTGTGGATCAGGTGTTTGCTTTGAAGAATGTATGTGAGAAATACTTAGAAAAGCAATGGATTTGTATGTAGCATTTATGGATCTGGAGAAGGCATATGATAGAGTTGATAGAAATGCTCTGTGGAAGGTATTAAGAATATATGGTGTGGGAGGCAAGTTGTTAGAAGCAGTGAAAAGTTTTCATCGAGGATGTAAGGCATGTGTACGAGTAGGAAGAGAGGAAAGTGATTGGTTCTCAGTGAATGTAGGTTTGCGGCAGGGGTGTGTGATGTCTCGATGGTTGTTTAATTTGTTTATGGATGGGGTTGTTAGGGAGGTGAATGCAAGAGTTTTGGAAAGAGGGGCAAGTATGAAGTCTGTTGTGGATGAGAGAGCTTGGGAAGTGAGTCAGTTGTTCGCTGATGATACATCGCTGGTGGCTGATTCAAGTGAGAAACTGCAGAAGCTGGTGACGGAGTTTGGTAAAGTGTGTGAAAGAAGAAATTTAAGAGTAAATGTGAATAAGAGCAAGGTTATTAGGTACAGTAGGGTTGAGGGTCAAGTTAACTGGGAGGTAAGTTTGAATGAAGAAGAACTGGAGGAAGTAAAGTGTTTTAGATATCTGGGAGTGGATTTGGCAGCGGATGGAACTATGGAAGCGGAAGTGAATCATAGGGTGGGGGAGGGGGCGAAAATTCTGGGAGCCTTGAAGAATGTTTGGAAATCGAGAACATTATCTCGGAAAGCAAAAATGGGTATGTTTGAAGGAATAGTGGTTCCAACAATGTTGTATGGTTGCGAGGCGTGGGCTATGGATAGAGTTGTGCGCAGGAGGGTGGATGTGCTGGAAATGAGATGTTTGAGGACAATATGTGGTGTGAGGTGGTTTGATCGAGTAAGTAATGTAAGGGTAAGAGAGATGTGTGGAAATAAAAAGAGTGTGGTTGAGACAGCAGAAGAGGGTGTCAGAGGTGGAGGGAACGAGGAGAAGTGGGAGACCAAATTGGAGGTGGAAAGATGGAGTGAAAAAGACTTTGAGTGATCGGGGCTTGAACATGCAGGAGGGTGAAAGGTGTGCAAGGAATAGAGTGAACTGGATCGATGTGGTATACCGGGGTCGACGTGCTGTCAATGGATTGAACCAGGGCATGTGAAACGTCTGGGGTAAGCCATGGAAAGTGTGTGGGGCCTGGATGTGGAAAGGGAGCTGTGGTTTCGGGCATTATTACATGACAGCTAGAGACTGAGTGTGAACGAATGTGGCCTTTGTTGTCTGTATTCCTGGGCGCTACCTCGCGCACGCGGGAAAAGGCGTCCAGGTATAGTATATATATATATATATATATATATATATATATATATATATATATATATATATATATATATAAAACCCTCGCTATTATAGGAATTTCTTAACTAACAATCACATCTGTTTGTAATGACTGATTCGCCTCAGCTTCTCCAACCACCTTGTTACCACTCTAACAACACCGCCCCCCCCCCCCCCCACCCCAAGGAGGAGGAGGAGGGTGGAGGGAAATAAACCCCTAAAGATAAACCATCTCTGTAAAACTATGGTTTATAAAACTGTGCTGAGCCGGCGTGACATTATGTGTCCTCAAGCAGAGGCTGGGTTAATACGGTCGAAAGCCCCACGAGGGTTACGCACGATCATGGACCCTAAGGGATGAGAAATGGCTTATATATATTTTTTCCTCCATTATACTCTCTCTCTCTCTCTCTCTCTCTCTCTCTCTCTCTCTCTCTCTCTCTCTCTCTCTCTCTCTCTCCACACACACACACATCCTAACCTCCCCTTCCTCCACCACCCAGACCCGACCGTCACTGTGTGTGTGTGTGTGTGTGTGTGTGTGTGTGTGTGTGTGTGTGGGGGGGGGGGGGGAGGCTTGTACCATCAACGTCTACCCCCCCCCCTCATCCCCTCCCCTTCCTCATCAATGCCCTCCACCCATAATGCCTCTCACTATCTCTGCCTCCCACCGCCACCACTGCCTCCCACCATCAATGGCCCGTTATCGCATCCCGACCTCCTCCTCCTGTCCTTAACTCGTCTTAACTCATCCGTTTCTGCTGTACTACAATTAATATCACCCCCCAGATCTTGCCCCAAGCTTCCCCCACCCCCCTAACGCCTGGACCAGAGCCAAGGGAAGGCCAGGGGGCAAAGGGAAAAGGGAAAACCAGGAAAGACAAGGGAGTAACAAGTTGTCCATTAATCTGAATAGTGACCTCGGTTTCCCTATAACGTCAGAGGGGAAATAATGGGGAAACATATGGCTGGGTGGGTGAGGTGGGGGAAGGGAGGGGGTGGGGGAAGGGAGGGGGTATGGGGGTGAGGGGAGGAGATAAAGGAGAAAGAGTAGATGGTGTCTTGGAGAGTAATGGTAAACAAGCGATGGAAATATTGACTCTCTCTCTCTCTCTCTCTATCTATCTATCTACATCATATATATATATATATATATATATATATATATATATATATATATATATATATATATATATATATATATATATATATATATCCGAGTTGTATATCAATTAACATATTTCTCTCTTGTGTCTCCCCTGATGATGTGATTATTACACGAAAGTGCACTTCGCAACTTATCTTTTTTCATTTCACCCTAGACTCATAGGAATGTATATATATATCTTTTTCTTTCGTACTATTCGCCATTTCCCGCGTTAGCGAGGTAGCGTTAAGAACAGAGGACTGGGCCTTTGAGGGAATATCCTCACCTGGCCCCCTTCACTGTTCCTTCTTTTGGAAAATTAAAAAAAAACGAGAGGGGAGGATTTCCAGCCACCCCGCTCCCTCCCCTTTTAGTCGCCTTCTACGACACGCAGGGAATACGTGGAAGTATTCTGCCTCCCCTCTCCCCAAGGATAATATATATATATATATATATATATATATATATATATATATATATATATATATATATATATATATATACAAGGAGATAGACTGGAAAGGAAAATGAGTTGCTCGCAAATGGCCATCATTCCTGAATTTCGTCCAAGATTCTGATAACCAGAGAATGGTCCCAGAGGGTAAAAACTTGACTGGCTCACAACGAACGCCACCACCTGGGAAATAACAGCGTTTTTACCTGAATGTCTTTTTTCCCTCAGTTCGCCATTACTGAAGCACACCTAGCGGTGGCGCGTTCCCCACTTACAAGAAAATTCTTCAGTGTTACATAGAAACTGATGTGTTCAGATCGCCTCTCCCATCTGATCATATATATATATATATATATATATATATATATATATATATATATATATATATTTTCATTTATTTTTTATTATACTTTGTCGCTGTCTCCCGCGTTTGCGAGGTAGCGCAAGGAAACAGACGAAAGAAATGGCCCAACCCCCCCCATACACATGTATATACATACGTCCACACACGCAAATATACATACCTACACAGCTTTCCATGGTTTACCCCAGACGCTTCACATGCCTTGATTCAATCCACTGACAGCACGTCAACCCCGGTATACCACAACGCTCCAATTCACTCTATTCCTTGCCCTCCTTTCACCCTCCTGCATGTTCAGGCCCCGATCACACAAAATCTTTTTCACTCCATCTTTCCACCTCCAATTTGGTCTCCCTCTTCTCCTTGATCCCTCCACCTCCGACACATATATCCTCTTGGTCAATCTTTCCTCACTCATCCTCTCCATGTGCCCAAACCACTTCAAAACACCCTCTTCTGCTCTCTCAACCACGCTCTTTTTATTTCCACACATCTCTCTTACCCTTACGTTACTCACTCGATCAAACCACCTCACACCACACACTGTCCTCAAACATCTCATTTCCAGCACATCCATCCTCCTGCGCACAACTCTATCCATAGCCCACGCCTCGCAACCATACAACATTGTTGGAACCACTATTCCTTCAAACATACCCATTTTTGCTTTCCGAGATAATGTTCTCGACTTCCACACATTCTTCAAGGTCCCCAGGATTTTCGCCCCCTCCCCCACCCTATGATCCACTTCCGCTTCCATGGTTCCATCTGCTGCCAGATCCACTCCCAGATATCTAAAACACTTCACTTCCTCCAGTTTTTCTCCATTCAAACTCACCTCCCAATTGACTTGACCCTCAACCCTACTGTACCTAATAACCTTGCTCTTATTCACATTTACTCTTAACTTTCTTCTTCCACACACTTTTCCAAACTCAGTCACCAGCTTCTGCAGTTTCTCACATGAATCAGCCACCAGCGCTGTATCATCAGCGAACAACAACTGACTCACTTCCCAAGCTCTCTCATCCCCAACAGACTTCATACTTGCCCCTCTTTCCAAAACTCTTGCATTTACCTCCCTAACAACCCCATCCATAAACAAATTAAACAACCATGGAGACATCACACACCCCTGCCGCAAACCTACATTCACTGAGAACCAATCACTTTCCTCTCTTCCTACACGTACACATGCCTTACATCCTCGATAAAAACTTTTCACTGCTTCTAACAACTTTCCTCCCACACCATATATTCTTAATACCTTCCACATAGCATCTCTATCAACTCTATCATATGCCTTCTCCAGATCCATAAATGCTACATACAAATCCATATATATATATATATATATATATATATATATATATATATATATATATATATATATATACTAGTCATAGACCTTCTGGACTTGTGTTACGTTCTCCAAAACACTTGTAAAAGTAACTTGTTCAGTAATTAAACAGTAAATTGAGTTAGCATATAATTGGATATTCCATAAATTTTGAATTTTTTATCCTCAGGAAACGGCGCTTCCCATTTTCTATGATAAAATTTTCACGCCGGAAAATATACTACATAAATTTCTAATTACATTTTCTTGGAAAGAGGGCTTTTAGGTCCGCGACTTAAAGGTAATATTATAATTACGTTGTATGTTGATGAAAATACATGCAAAGTAATTGCTGTACCGTGTTACAGACATTATATATATATATATATATATATATATATATATATATATATATATATATATATATATATATATATATATATTTTTTTTTTTTTTTTCAT
>NC_092268.1:9442201-9457201 GCF_036320965.1 Panulirus ornatus
GTTTTAAAAGACTGTTCATGAATGAAGGAGGTTCGCCTTTAAATGCTAAAACCCGAAAGCCGGCTCCCTTTGTTTGGGAAAAAGAAGATTGAAACCGAGGTTACGCCCAAAGAATAGTTTAAAAAGGAAAATTTAAATTTAATTTAAAAGACAGCCCCTTTAGGGGAATTTAAAGATGAATTTTAAAGGGGTTGGGTTTAAAGGGTTTTCAACCCCGAAAAGACAAAGGACCCCTTTAAAACGACGGGTTTTTCGGAAACCCCTTTAACCGGGGGGGTTTCGACCCTTGAACACGACGGTATAGACCCCTTTAACACGACGGTATACGGAAACCCTTTAAAACCCACGGTTTTCGCCTTGAACACGACGGGTTTCGACCCTTGAAAACGACGGTATTTCGACCCTTGAAAACGACGGTATCGACCCTTTTAACCGACGGTATGACCCCCCGAACACGACGGTATACGCCCTTGAAAAACGCCGGGGAGCCCCTTTTAAAAAACGGCGGTATACGACCATGAACCCCGACCGGGATACGCCCCTTTAACACGACGGTATACAACCCCTTTAACACGGGGCGGTATAGGGCCCTTTGAAAACGAGGTATACGACCCCTTTAACACCCCCGGTACGCCCTTTTTAAAAACGCGGTAACGACCCTTTAACAAGGGCGGGGATAGACCCTTTAACACGCCGGGACGACCTTGAACACGACGGGATACGACCCTTGAACCCCGACGGGATTCGACCCTTTTAACACGGGCGGGTTTTTCGACCCCTTTAACACGAAGGTATTCGAACCCTTTTAAAAACGCCGGTACGACCCTTGAACACGGGCGGTACGGCCCTTGGGGCCCGACGGGGATACGGGCCCTTGAACACCGGCCCGGGCGAAACCCTTTTAAAACGACGGTTTTAGGACCCTTTAACACGACGGTTTTAAAAACCCTTTGAAAACGACGGTTTACGGGCCCTTGAAAAAAGACGGGATACGCCCTTGAAAAACCCCCCGGTTAAGACCCTTGAACAGGCGGTATAGGACCCTTGAACAAAGACGGTATAGGGCCCCTTTAACACGACGGTTTCGACCCCTTTAAAAACGACGGGTTTTACGACCCCTTTAGCACGACGGTTTTACGACCCCCTTTAACACACGGGTATACGACCCCTTTAAAAAAAGGGCGGTTTTTCGACCCTTGAAAACGACGGTATTTGACCCCTTTAACCCGCCCGGTTTCGGGCCCTTTAAACGCGGTATAAGACCCTTGAGGGACGACGGTATACGGGCCCCTTTAACACGCGGTACGACCCTTGAACACGACGGTATAGGACCCTTGGGAAAACGACCCGGGATACAACCCCTTTAACACGACGGTTTACGGGCCCTTAAAACGACGGTATACGACCCCTTTAAACCCTGACGGTTTCGACCTTGAAACGGGGCCCGGGATTTCGACCCTTGAGACGACGGTTTCGACCCTTTTAAACACGACGGTTTCGGGCCCTTGAACAGACGGTATACGACCCTTGAACACGACGGTATTTCGACCCTTTTTAACCCCGACGGTATAAGACCCTTGAACACGACGGTACGACCCTCGGCCTAACTGGTTGAGTTGTGGTTTTTTAGCAGGCCAGCCAAAAACCCTTTTGGGGCCCCAAAACCCTTTAACCATTTTCAAACAATTTTTTTGGGTTAAAATTAAACCCCTTAATTTAACCCCCTTTTCTCTTGTGGTCGTGAGGGTGAAATGCTGGTAGAAGGGCCGGGGGGGTAGACAGGGACTGGGGAATACCAGAGGTTACTGGGGGGCCCAGACACAATTTTTGTTAAATTTTTTAACATCTTTATCTCTGACTTGTTAAATTTACTTTGTTAAATTAACAAGTAAATGTCACAGATAACGTTTTCTCTGTTTATCTCCCTATCTATGTATCTATCTATCTATCTATCTATCTATACTAATATATCGAACCATCCATCTATCTATCTATCCATCTATCTATCCATCTATCTATCCATCTATCTATCTATCCATCTATCTATCCATCTATCTATCTATCCATCTATCTATCTATCCATCTATCTATCCATCTATCTATCTATCCATCTATCTATCCATCTATCTATCTACAACATAACGATAGACAACAGTAGGCAATTCCGGCCTGCGTGGTGTTATGTGACCTCTGACCTCTGACCTCTGACCTCTCCACACACAATGCTAATGGGGGGGGTTGTGTGGGGGGGGGGCGGGGGATTTGAAGGCATCGAACCAACAATTTGACCACACGAGAAAGAGAGAGAGAGAGAGAGAGAGAGAGAGAGAGAGAGAGAGAGAGAGAGAGAGAGAGAGAGAGAGAGAGAGAGAGAGAGGTGTATAAAAAGGCTAAGTAATATCCTTCTCTCCCCCGGAGGCAGCTGGGGAGGTTGTGGAGGGAGTGTAAAACTTGGGAGGAGGTGAGGCGAGGTTGGGTGTAGAATATTGCTGACGCCGGGGTGGGGAGAGTGGGGAGGGGAGGAGAGTGGGGAGGGGAGGAGAGTGGGGAGGGGAGGGCTGGGGGCGGGGAGAAGAGACCCACCCACCCCATCTCCCCAACATTATGAGCCTCTGTTCTCCCCTTGCTCGCCACAACTCACATCTTCATCTCCATCAAAACCTTCACCTCCAACACTTCCTCCTCCAACTCCTTCCCTCCAACACTTCCTCCTCCAACTCCTTCCCTCCAACACTTCCTCCTCCAACTCCTTCCCTCCAACACTTCCTCCTCCAACTCCTTCCCTCCAACACTTCCTCCTCCAAATCCTCCACCTCCAACACCTTCTCCTCCAACTCCTTCCCTCCAACACTTCCACCCCCAACTCCTTCCTTCCAACACTTCCTCCTCCAAATCCTCCACCTCCAACACTTCCTCCTCCAACTCCTCCCCTCCAACACTTCCTCCTCCAAAACTGCAGCTCATCTCCCTCCAACAATGGTCACTCTTACCTCCCAAGGCCCAAATTAACTCCCCCATTTCTGCCAGTCTCCCATGTTTGTAAACCACTCCCCAATATGAACGTCCTACATCTCCCCACCTTGATAACACACTCAGAACACACTCCCCACCTTGATAACACACTCAGAATACACTCCCCACCTTGATAACACACTCAGAATACACTCCCCACCTTGATAACACACTCAGAATACACTCCCCACCTTGATAACACACTCAGAATACACTCCCCACCTTGATAACACACTCAGAATACACTCCCCACCTTGATAACACACTCAGAACACACTCCCCACCTTGATAACACACTCAGAATACACTCCCCACCTTGATAACACACTCAGAATACACTCCCCACCTTGATAACACACTCAGAATACACTCCCCACCTTGATATCACACTCAGAATACACTCCCCACCTTGATAACACACTCAGAATACACTCCCCACCTTGATATCACACTCAGAATACACTCCCCACCTTGATACCACATTCAGAATACACTCCCCACCTTGATATCACACTCAGAATACTCTCCCCACCTTGATTTACACATCAGAATTACACTCCCACCTTGATAACACAATCCGAATACACCTCCCCACCTTTTATATCACATCAGAATACACTCCCCACCTTGATAACACACCTCAGAATTACACTTCCACACCTTGATATCCACAACTCAGAATACACTTCCCCAAGTTGATAAACACACTCAGGAATACAATCCCCACATTGATAACACACTCAGAATACACTCCCCACCTTGTTAACACACCTTAGATACACTCCCCCCCCTTTTATAACACATCAGATACAACTCCCCACCTTGATAACACACTCCAAGATAATACCTCCCCACCTAAGATAACACACTCAGAAAACGCTCCACCTTGATAACACACTCAGAATACATCCCCACCTTGATACACACTCAGAAACACGCTCCCAACCTTGATAAACACTCAGAATACACTCCCCACCTTGAGATAACACTCACTCAGAACACGTTCCCCACCTTGATAACACACTCAGAACACATACTCCCCACCTTGATTTCACCACTCCAGAATACACTCACCCACTGTGTTACGCACTCAGAATACACTCCCACCTTGATAACACACTCTGAATTTCACTCCCCAATTGATACACACTAGAAAACACTCCCCTCCTTGATAACACACCTAGAATTTTACACTCACACCTACCATGAGTACACACTCAGAAATACACCACCCCAAACTTGATAACACAATCGAATACCCTCCACACTTGATAACACACTCAGAATTACAATCCCCACCTTGTATATATCACACTCAGGAATACACTCCCCCCTTGATACCTACACTCTGAATACACCGACCCACCTTGATAACAAATCTCAGAATACAACTTCCCCACCTTGATATCACACTCAGAATACAATCCCCCCCCTTGTTAACCCACCCACTCAGAACACACCTCCCCACCTTGATAACACACTCAGAATACACTCCCCACCTTGATATCACACTCAGAATACACTCCCCACCTTGATAACACACTCAGAATACACTCCCCACCTTGATATCACACTCAGAATACACTCCCCACCTTGATAACACACTCAGAATACACTCCCCACCTTGATAACACACTCAGAATACACTCCCCACCTTGATAACACACTCAGAATACACTCCCCACCTTGATAACACACTCAGAATACACTCCCCACCTTGATAACACACTCAGAATACACTCCCCACCTAGATAACACACTCAGAACACGCTCCCCACCTTGATAACACACTCAGAATACACTCCCCACCTTGATAACACACTCAGAACACGCTCCCCACCTTGATAACACACTCAGAATACACTCCCCACCTTGATAACACACTCAGAACACGCTCCCCACCTTGATAACACACTCAGAACACACTCCCCACCTTGATAACACACTCAGAATACACTCCCCACCTTGATAACACACTCAGAATACACTCCCCACCTTGATAACACACTCAGAATACACTCCCCACCTTGATAACACACTCAGAATACACTCCCCACCTTGATAACACACTCAGAATACACTCCCCACCTTGATAACACACTCAGAATACACACCCCACCTTGATAACACACTCAGAATACACTCCCCACCTTGATAACACACTCAGAATACACTCCCCACCTTGATAACACACTCAGAATACACTCCCCACCTTGATAACACACTCAGAATACACTCCCCACCTTGATAACACACTCAGAATACACTCCCCACCTTGATAACACACTCAGAATACACTCCCCACCTTGATAACACACTCAGAACACACTCCCCACCTTGATAACACACTCAGAATACACTCCCCACCTTGATAACACACTCAGAATACACTCCCCACCTTGATAACACACTCAGAATACACTCCCCACCTTGATAACACACTCAGAACACACTCCCCACCTTGATAACACACTCAGAATACACTCCCCACCTTGATAACATACTCAGAATACACTCCCCACCTTGATAACACAAACAGAACACGCTCTCCACCTTGATAACACACTCAGAACACGCTCCCCACCTTGATAACACACACAGAACACGCTCCCCACCTTGATAACACACTCAGAACACGTTCCCCACCTTGATAACACACTCAGAACACACTCCCCATCTTGTTAACACACTCAGAACACGCTCCCCACCTTGATAACACACTCAGAATACACTCCCCACCTTGATAACACACTCAGAACACGCTCCCCACCTTGATAACACACTCAGAATACACTCCCCACCTTGATAACACACTCAGAACACGCTCCCCACCTTGATAACACACTCAGAACACACTCCCCATCTTGATAACACACTCAGAACACGCTCCCTACCTTGATAACACACACAAAACACGCTCCCCACCTTGATAACACACTCAGAACACGCTCTTCACCTTGATAACACACTCAGAATACACTCCCACCTTGATAACACACTCAGAACACGCTCCCCACCTTGATAACACACTCAGAATACACTCCCCACCTTGATATCACACTCAGAATACACTCCCCACCTTGATATCACACTCAGAACACGCTCCCCATCTTGATAACACACTCAGAATACACTCTCCACTTTGATAACACACTCAGAACACGCTCCCCACCTTGATAACACACACAGAACACGCTCCCCACCTTGATAACACACTCAGAACACGCTCCCCACCTTGATAACACACTCAGAACACGCTCCCCACCTTGATAACACACTCCCCATTTTGATAACACACTCAGAACACGCTCCCTACCTTGATAACACACTCAGAACACGCTCCCCACCTTGATAACACACTCAGAATACACTCCCCACCTTGATAACACACTCAGAACACGCTTTCCACCTTGATAACACACTCAGAATACACTCCCCACCTTGATAACACACTCAGAACACGCTCCCCACCTTGATAACACAAACAAAACACGCTCCCCACCTTGATAACACACCCAGAACACGCTCCCCACCTTGATAACATAATCAGAATACACTCCCCACCTTGATAACACAAACAGAACACGCTCCCCACCTTGATAACACACTCAGAACACGCTCCCCACCTTGATAACACACTCAGAACACACTCCCCATCTTGATAACACACTCAGAACACGCTCCCTACCTTGATAACACACACAGAACACGCTCCCCACCTTGATAACACACTCAGAACACGCTCCCCACCTTGATAACACAATCAGAACACACTCCCCATCTTGATAACACACTCAGAACACGCTCCCTAACTTGATAACACACACAGAACACGCTCCCCACCTTGATAACACACTCAGAATACACTCCCCACCTTGATAACACACTCAGAATACACTCCCCACCTTGATATCACACTCAGAACACGCTCCCCATCTTGATAACACACTCAGAATACACTCCCCACCTTGATAACACACTCAGAACACGCTCCCCACCTTGATAACACACTCAGAACACGCTCCCCACCTTGATAACACACTCAGAATACACTCCCCACCTTGATAACACACTCAGAATACACTCCCCACCTTGATAACACACTCAGAACACGCTCCCCACCTTGATAACACACTCAGAACACGCTCCCCACCTTGATAACACACTCAGAATACACTCCCCACCTTGATGACACACTCAGAACACGCTCCCCACCTTGATAACACACTCAGAACACGCTCCCCACCTTGATAACACACTCAGAATACACTCCCCACCTTGATAACACACTCAGAATACACTCCCCACCTTGATAACATTCAGAATACACTCCCCACCTTGATAACACACACAGAACACGCTCCCCACCTTGATAACACACTCAGAACACGCTCCCCACCTTGATAACACACTCAGAACACGCTCCCCACCTTGATAACACACTCCCCACCTTGATAACACACTCAGAACACGCTCCCCATCTTTGTTTTCTTGTTTACTTTCTTGATTAATTTGTCTGTTTAATTGAGGAACAATTTGTTGATATCTTTGAATCACTTGATGAATGGCCTCCACCTCCCCTTGTCTACCATCTTGCCCGCCTTGTTTTCTGACTTGTTTGCAAGCAGAGGCCTGGCTCTCTCTCTCTCTCTCTCTCTCTCTCTCTCTCAATAGACAGATAGATAGATAATTAGAGATAGATATATGGATAGATACATAGAAGAGAGAGAGAGAGAGAGAGAGAGAGAGAGAGAGAGAGAGAGAGAGAGAGAGAGAGAGAGAGAGAGAGAGAGAGAGAGAGAGAGAGAGAGAGAGAGAGAGAATTATTTCACTTCCTCTTTTCTTCACTCCGGTTGCCACAGCAACAGTGATGTCATGTACCCTCCCCCGTGACCACTACCATCCCACACCGCCACTACCCGTCCCTGACCACTACCACTACCACACCGCCACTACCCGTCCCTGACCACTACCACCCCACACCGCCACTACCCGTCCCTGACCACTACCACTACCACACCGCCACTACCCGTCCCTGACCACTACCACCCCACACCGCCACTACCCGTCCCTGACGACCACTACCACACCGCCACTACCCGTCCCTGACCACCGCTACCACACCGCCACTACCCATCCCTGACGACCACTACCACACCGCCACTACCCGTCCCTGACCACCGCTACCACACCGCCACTACCCGTCCCTGACCACCACTACCACATCGCCACTACCCGTCCCTGACCACTACCATCCCACACCGCCACTACTCGTCCCTGATCACTACCACTACCACACTGCCACTACCCGTCCCTGACCACTACCACCCCACACCGCCACTACCCGTCCCTGACCACTACCACTACCACACCGCCACTACCCGTCCCTGACCACTACCACCCCACACCGCCACTACTCGTCCCTGACCACTACCATCCCACACCGCCACTACCCGTCCCTGACCACTACCACTACCACACCGCCACTACCCGTCCCTGACCACCGCTACCACACCGCCACTACCCGTCCCAGACCACCACTACCACCCCACACCGCCACTACCCGTCCCTGACCACTACCACTACCACACCGCCACTACCCGTCCCTGACCACCACTACCACATCGCCACTACCCGTCCCTGACCACTACCATCCCACACCGCCACTACTCGTCCCTGATCACTACCACTACCACACTGCCACTACCCGTCCCTGACCACTACCATCCCACACCGCCACTACCCGTCCCTGACCACCACATACACACACACACACACACGTCAATATATAATTAAAAGGTGTAGAGGGGATCGTGATAGATAGATAATCTACCTTATCTATTTTATAAGAAGGCAAGAATTTCAGGTGAGTGAGAGTGAGTGATTGAGTGAGAAAGTGAGAGTGAGTGTGAGTGAGTGAGAGGAGAGATGGTCATGTTCTGCATGTGAGTGAGAGTGAGTGTGAGAGTGAGAGTGTGAGTGAGTGAGTGAGTGAGAGTAAGAGTGTGAGTGAGAGTGAGTGAGAGTGAGTGTGAGATTGAGTGAGTGAGAGTGAGTGAGAGGAGAGATGGTCATGTTCTGCATGTGAGTGAGAGTGAGTGAGAGGAGAGATGGTCATGTTCTGCATGTGAGTGAGAGTGAGTGTGAGTGAGAGTGAGAGTGTGAGTGTGAGTGAGAGTGTGAGTGAGAGCGTGAGTGTGAGGAGAGATGGTCATGTTCTGCATGTGAGTGAGAGTAAGAGAGTGAGAGTGAGAGTGAGAGTGAGAGTGAGAGTGTGAGTGAGAGTGTGAGTGAGAGCGTGAGTGAGGAGAGATGGTCATGTTCTGCATGTGAGTGAGAGTAAGAGAGTGAGAGTGAGAGTGAGAGTGTGAGTGTGAGTGAGAGTGAGAGTCAGAGTGTGAGTGAGAGCGTGAGTGTGAGGAGAGATGGTCATGTTCTGCATGTGAGTGAGAGTAAGAGAGTGAGAGTGAGAGTGTGAGTGAGAGCGTGAGAGTGAGGAGAGATGGTCATGTTCTGCATGTGAGTGAGAGTGAGTGAGAGAGTGAGAGTGAGAGATGGTCATGTTCACCTCCGCCAACCGTCGTGTCCGCCGCCATGTTTAAAGCTGCCGTTCTTGAGCGCGGGACGCCTAACCCAAGATTTTCTCCCCCAGGATGAACGAAGATAACCCACCCCAACCCACCCAACCCACCCCAACCCACCCATGAAACGACCCATATGTCACAAAATACAACCCTCAATAAAGGCTACAAACTACGTTTATCTAAACTACATTACTTAGATAAAACGTTTTAATATAAATCATTCATATAAATCATTTTGAACTAATTCACATCGAGACCATATCGTTGTTCTACCTGGGATATAAAACATCGCCAGGTTCGGTTGCCATATTGCCTCCGTCCATTTTATCTTTTCTTTTCCTCCTCCATCTGTGGTCACGCTCTGTCATCATTCCCCGGCGGCACAACTCAAGAAGAAAACCCTCCCTCGTCGACGGGTAGTCGCCACACCACAGCAAGTCTCGGGGATAATTGATAAAAAAAAAAAAAAAAATCAATTATACAATCGTCCATTTCCGGCAACTGACGAGGAGGAGGAGGAGGAGGAGGTGATCAGTTGGCTGTCGTGATGCGCACAGCGGACTGGCGACATGTTAACTACTTTATTACTACCTCATTATCACCCCAGGACACTCTAATTACCAGGTACAACCTCCAGTCACATAAACGATCGTTAGACACACAGTAATGATTAAGAAGGAATGGTCACTTAATTATGACCTGGATTTATCTGCAACACGCGAGGGTCACATGACTCAATAATACAACACAAAATGTCTCGTATATTTCTTACATTAATTTATATATTACAATAATAACTATCTCAATATTAATAATGTTATAATCAAATAACCCGATATATATTTAGCCTCATAAGATTAATACCGTATTCACAAATCCCTAATATATATATATATATATATATATATATATATATATATATATATATATATATATATATATATATATATATATATATATATATGTACATGTAGGAAGAGAGGAAAGTGATTGGTTCTCAGTGAATGTAGGTTTGCGGCAGGGGTGTGTGATGTCTCCATGGTTGTTTAATTTGTTTATGGATGGGGTTGTTAGGGAGGTGAATGCAAGAGTTTTGGAAAGAGGGGCAAGTATGAAGTCTGTTGTGGATGAGAGAGCTTGGGAAGTGAGTCAGTTGTTGTTCGCTGATGATACAGCGCTGGTGGCTGATTCATGTGAGAAACTGCAGAAGCTGGTGACTGAGTTTGGTAAAGTGTGTGAAAGAAGAAAGTTAAGAGTAAATGTGAATAAGAGCAAGGTTATTAGGTACAGTAGGGTTGAGGGTCAAGTCAATTGGGAGGTGAGTTTGAATGGAGAAAAACTGGAGGAAGTAAAGTGTTTTAGATATCTTGGAGTGGATCTGGCAGCGGATGGAACCATGGAAGCGGAAGTGAATTATAGGGTGGGGGAGGGGGCGAAAATTCTAGGAGCCTTGAAGAATGTGTGGAAGTCGAGAACATTATCTCGGAAAGCAAAAATGGGTCTGTTTGAAGGAATAGTGGTTCCAACAATGTTGTATGGTTGCGAGGCGTGGACTATGGATAGAGTTGTGCGCAGGAGGATGGATGTGCTGGAAATGAGATGTTTGAGGACAATGTGTGGTGTGAGGTGGTTTGATCGAGTAAGTAACGTAAGGGTAAGAGAGATGTGTGGAAATAAAAAGAGCGTGGTTGAGAGAGCAGAAAAGGGTGTTTTGAAATGGTTTGGTCACATGGAGAGAATGAGTGAGGAAAGATTGACCAAGAGGATATATGTGTCGGAGGTGGAGGGAACGAGAAGTGGGAGACCAAATTGGAGGTGGAAAGATGGAGTGAAAAAGATTTTGTGTGATCGGGGCCTTAACATGCAGGAGGGTGAAAGGAGGGCAAGGAATAGAGTGAATTGGATCGATGTGGTATACCGGGGTTGACGTGCTGTCAGTGGATTGAATCAAGGCATGTGAAGCGTCTGGGGTAAACCATAGAAAGCTGTGTAGGTATGTATATTTGCGTGTGTGGACGTATGTATATACATGTGTATGGGGGTGGGTTGGGCCATTTCTTTCGTCTGTTTCCTTGCGCTACCTCGCAAACGCGGGAGACAGCGACAAAGCCAATATATATATATATATATATTTTTTTTTTTTTTTTTTTTTTTTTTTCATACGATTCGCCGTTTCCCGCGTTTGCGAGGTAGCGTTAAGAACAGAGGACTGGGCCTTAGACGGAAAATCCTCACCTGGCCCCCTTCTCTGTTCCCTCTTTTGGAAAAAAAAAAAAAAAAAAAAAAAAAAAAAAAAAAAAAACGAGAGGGGAGGATTTCCAGCCACCCGCTCCCTTCCCATTTAGTCGCCTTCTACGACACGCAGGGAATACGTGGGAAGTATTCTTTCTCCCCTATCCCCAGGGATAATATATATATATATATATATATATATATATATATATATATATATATATATATATATATATTCCTATGAGTCTATATATATATATATATATATATATATATATATATATATATATATATATATATATATATATATATATATATATATATATATTCCTATGAGTCTACGGGGAAAATGAAACAGGATAAGTTGCCAAGTGCACTTTCGTGTCATAATCACATCATCATCAGGGGAGACACAAGAGACAAATATAACAGTCACTTGATATACAACGAAGAGTAGACGTGGTTAACCTCCTGAGAGCTGCAGGAGCCTGCCAGGGACCAGGGAAGTATAGTAAGGTGATGAAAAAGGCAAAAAGAAAAATGCAAACAGGTGAATTCCAATCCTGTGCAATGATAACCCCCCCCCCCGCCCCCCCCTAGTTGTCGACTTGGCTCAAACTATGGTTCCAGGTATTCAATTAAACCCCAACTTGGCTTTAACACCGAGTAACTTACCCGGAGAGAGAGAGAGAGAGAGAGAGAGAGAGAGAGAGAGAGAGAGAGAGAGAGAGAGAGTACAGCAGCTGTGCTGAAGCCACTAGGCAACCATTCGAACGCGCGCCACCATCGGACGAAGAAGAATCGTGGTGCGCAGCTAATGGTTTTTTCCCCTTAACACAATCTCTATTTACACCATTACTAACCGTCATTATCTATCTATCTATCTATCTATCTATCTATCATCTATATATATATATATATATATATATATATATATATATATATATATATATATATATATATATTATATTTTATTATACTTTGTCGCTGTCTCCCGCGTTTGCGAGGTAGCGCAAGGAAACAGACGAAAGAAATGGCCCAACCCCCCCCATACACATGTATATACATACACGTCCACACATGCAAATATACATACCTACACAGCTTTCCATGGTTTACCCCAGACGCTTCACATGCCTTGATTCAATCCACTGACAGCACGTCAACCCCGGTATACCACATCGATCCAATTCACTCTATTCCTTGCCCTCCTTTCACCCTCCTGCATGTTCAGGCCCCGATCACACAAAATCTTTTTCACTCCATCTTTCCACCTCCAATTTGGTCTCCCTCTTCTCCTCGTTCCCTCCACCTCCGACACATATATCCTCTTGGTCAATCTTTCCTCACTCATTCTCTCCATGTGCCCAAACCACTTCAAAACACCCTCTTCTGCTCTCTCAACCACGCTCTTTTTATTTCCACACATCTCTCTTACCCTTACGTTACTCACTCGATCAAACCACCTCACACCACACATTGTCCTCAAACGTCTCATTTCCAGCACATCCATCCTCCTGCGCACTACTCTATCCATAGCCCACGCCTCGCAACCATACAACATTGTTGGAACCACTATTCCTTCAAACATACCCATTTTTGCTTTCCGAGATAATGTTCTCGACTTCCACACATTCTTCAAGGCCCCCAGAATTTTCGCCCCCTCCCCCACCCTATGATCCACTTCCGCTTCCATGGTTCCATCCGCTGCCAGATCCACTCCCAGATATCTAAAACACTTCACTTCCTCCAGTTTTTCTCCATTCAAACTCACCTCCCAATTGACTTGACCCTCAACCCTACTGTACCTAATAACCTTGCTCTTATTCACATTTACTCTTAACTTTCTTCTTCCACACACTTTACCAAACTCAGTCACCAGCTTCTGCAGTTTCTCACATGAATCAGCCACCAGCGCTGTATCATCAGCGAACAACAACTGACTCACTTCCCAAGCTCTCTCATCCCCAACAGACTTCATACTTGCCCCTCTTTCCAAAACTCTTGCATTTACCTCCCTAACAACCCCATCCATAAACAAATTAAACAACCATGGAGACATCACACACCCCTGCCGCAAACCTACATTCACTGAGAACCAATCACTTTCCTCTCTTCCTACACGTACACATGCCTTACATCCTCGATAAAAACTTTTCACTGCTTCTAACAACTTGCCTCCCACACCATATATTCTTAATACCTTCCACAGAGCATCTCTATCAACTCTATCATATGCCTTCTCCAGATCCATAAATGCTACATACAAATCCATTTGCTTTTCTAAGTATTTCTCACATACATTCTTCAAAGCAAACACCTGATCCACACATCCTCTACCACTTCTGAAACCACACTGCTCTTCCCCAATCTGATGGTCTGTACATGCCTTCACCCTCTCAATCAATACCCTCCCATATACTTTACCAGGAATACTCAACAAACTTATACCTCTGTAATTTGAGCACTCACTCTTATCCCCTTTGCCTTTGTACAATGGCACTATGCACGCATTCCGCCAATCCTCAGGCACCTCACCATGAGTCATGCATACATTAAATAACCTTACCAACCAGTCAACAATACAGTCACCCCCTTTTTTAATAAATTCCACTGCAATACCATCCAAACCTGCTGCCTTGCCGGCTTTCATCTTCCGCAAAGCTTTCACTACCTCTTCTCTGCTTACCAAATCATTTTCCCCAACCCTCTCACTTTGCACACCACCTCGACCAAAACATCCTATATCTGCCACTCTATCATCAAACACATTCAACAAACCTTCAAAATACTCACTCCATCTCCTTCTCACATCACCACTACTTGTTATCACCTCCCCATTTGCACCCTTCACTGAAGTTCCCATTTGCTCCCTTGTCTTACGCACTTTATTTACCTCCTTCCAGAACATCTTTTTATTCTCTCTAAAATTTAATGATACTCTCTCACCCCAACTCTCATTTGCCCTTTTTTTCACCTCCTGCACCTTTCTCTTGACCTCCTGTCTCTTTCTTTTATACATCTCCCACTCAATTGCATTTTTTCCCTGCAAAAATCGTCCAAATGCCTCTCTCTTCTCTTTCACTAATACTCTTACTTCTTCATCCCACCACTCACTACCCTTTCTAATCAACCCACCTCCCACTCTTCTCATGCCACAAGCATCTTTTGC
>NC_092268.1:9459701-9464701 GCF_036320965.1 Panulirus ornatus
CACTGAAACCTGCCCACCACCTCCCACTGAAACCTGCCCACCACCTCCCACTGAAACCTACCCACCACCTCCCACTGAAACCTGTCCACCACCTCCCACTGTAACCTGCCCACCACCTCCCACTGAAACCTGCCCACCACCTCCCACTGAAACCTGACCACCACCTCCCACTGAAACCTGCCCACCACCTCCCACTGAAACCTGCCCACCACCTCCCACTGAAACCTGCCCACCACCTCCCACTGAAACCTGCCCACCACCTCCCACTGAAACCTGCCCACCACCTCCCACTGAAACCTGCCCACCACCTCCCACTGAAACCTGACCACCACCTCCCACTGAAACCTGACCACCACCTCCCACTGAAACCTGCCCACCACCTCCCACTGAAACCTGCCCACCACCTCCCACTGAAACCTGACCACCACCTCCCACTGAAACCTGCCCACCACCTCCCAATGAAACCTGCCCACCACCTCCCACTGAAACCTGACCACCACCTCCCACTGAAACCTGCCCACCACCTCCCACTGAAACCTGACCACCACCTCCCACTGAAACCTGCCCACCACCTCCCACTGAAACCTGACCACCACCTCCCACTGAAACCTGCCCACCACCTCCCACTGAAACCTGACCACCACCTCCCACTGAAACCTGCCCACCACCTCCCACTGAAACCTACCCACCACCTCCCACTGGAACCTGCCCACCACCTCCCACTGGAACCTGCCCACCACCTCCCACTGAAACCTGCCCACCACCTCCCACTGAAACCTGCCCACCACCTCCCACTGAAACCTACCCACCACCTCCCACTGAAACCTGCCCACCACCTCCCACTGAAACCTGTCCACCACCTCCCACTGAAACCTGCCCACCACCTCCCACTGAAACCTGCCCACCACCTCACACTGAAACCTGCCCACCACCACCCACTGAAGCCTGCCCACCACCTTCCACTGAAACCTACCCACCACCTCCCACTGAAACCTGCCCACCACCTCCCACTGAAACCTGCCCACCACCTCCCATTGGAACCTGCCCACCACCTCCCACTAAAGCCTGCCCACCACCTCCCACTGAAACTCCCATGGTCAACACTACACTACCCCCCATACAACCCCCTCATATCCAACACCATCCCCCCCCCCCCATGAAGTACACACACTTGGATGAAGGGTGTTATTCCCCCTCGTCAAGTACTCACAGGGTGTTATTTCCCCTCGTCAAGTACTCACAGGTGGGTGTTATTCCCCCTCGCCAAGTACTCATAGGTGGGTGTGATCACCCCCCTGGTCAAGTCCTCCCAGGTGGTGGGTGAGAAGTGTGATCCCCCCTGGTCAAGTCCTCCCAGGTGGTGGATGTGATCCCCCCCTGGTCAAGTCCTCCCAGGTGGTGGATGTGATCCCCCTGGTCAAGTACTGACAGGTGGGTGAAAGGTTATCCCCCCTGGTCAAGTCCTCCCAGATGGTGGGTGAGAGGTGTGATCCCCTCCCCCAGGTCAAGTCGTCCCAGGTGGTGGGTGTGATCCCCCTGGTCAAGTACTCACAGGTGGGTGAGAGGTTATCCCCCCTGGTCAAGTCCTCCCAGGTGGTGGATGTGATCCCCCTGGTCAAGTACTGACATGTGGGTGAGGGGTTATCCCCCTGGTCAAGTCCTCCCAGATGGTGGGTGAGAGGTGTGATCCCCTCCCCCTGGTCAAGTCGTCCCAGGTGGTGGGTGTGACCCCCCCTGGTCAAGTGAGTACTCACAGGTGGGTGAGAGGTTATCCCCCCTGGTCAAGTCCTCCCAGATGGTGGGTGAGAGGTGTGATCCCCCTGTTCAAGTCGTCCCAGGTGGTGGATGTGATCCCCCCCTGGTCAAGTACTCACAGGTGGGTGAGGGGTTAATATCCATCCGTGTTGTGCTGTTGGCGATGAAGGAAGACTTCATGAAGTGTAGGTTCAGCTTCAGCAGGGAACCCACGGCGTCATTGATGGCTTTCTGGTACTCCCTCTGGCGGAAGGTCGTCTTGGGGTGGATAATACCTGGGGAGAGGAGAGAGAGGGGAGCTTACTTCATGACTGGGGAGACGGGAGCTTACTTCATGACTGGGGAGAGGAGAGAGACGGGAGCTTACTTCATGACTGGGGAGAGGAGAGAGAGGGGAGCTTACTTCATGACTGGGGAGAGGAGAGACGAGAGCTTACTTCATGACTGGGGAGGAGAGAGACGGGAGCTTACTTCATGACTGGGGAGAGGAGAGAGAGGGGAGCTTACTTCATGACTGGGGAGAGGAGAGAGACGGGAGCTTACTTCATGACTGGGGAGAGGAGAGAGAGGGGAGCTTACTTCATGACTGGGGAGAGGAGAGACGAGAGCTTACTTCATGACTGGGGAGGAGAGAGACGGGAGCTTACTTCATGACTGGGGAGAGGAGAGAGAGGGGAGCTTACTTCATGACTGGGGAGAGGAGAGAGACGGGAGCTTACTTCATGACTGGGGAGAGGAGAGAGAGGGGAGCTTACTTCATGACTGGGGAGAGGAGAGACGAGAGCTTACTTCATGACTGGGGAGGAGAGAGACGGGAGCTTACTTCATGACTGGGGAGAGGAGAGAGAGGGGAGCTTACTTCATGACTGGGGAGAGGAGAGAGACGGGAGCTTACTTCATGACTGGGGAGAGGAGAGAGAGGGGAGCTTACTTCATGACTGGGGAGAGGAGAGACGAGAGCTTACTTCATGACTGGGGAGGAGAGAGACGGGAGCTTACTTCATGACTGGGGAGAGGAGAGAGAGGGGAGCTTACTTCATGACTGGGGAGAGGAGAGAGAGGGGAGCTTACTTCATGACTGGGGAGAGGAGAGAGAGGGGAGCTTACTTCATGACTGGGGAGACGGGAGCTTACTTCATGACTGGGGAGAGGAGAGAGAGGGGAGCTTACTTCATGACTGGGGAGAGGAGAGGGGAGCTTACTTCATGACTGGGGAGAGGAGAGAGAGGGGAGTTTACTTCATGACTGGGGAGAGGAGAGACGGGAGCTTACTTCATGACTGGGGAGAGGAGAGAGGGGAGCTTACTTCATGACTGGGGAGAGGAGAGAGAGGGGAGCTTACTTCATGACTGGGGAGACGGGAGCTTACTTCATGACTGGGGAGAGGAGAGAGAGGGGAGCTTACTTCATGACTGGGGAGAGGAGAGAGAGGGGAGCTTACTTCATGACTGGGGAGACGGGAGCTTACTTCATGACTGGGGAGAGGAGAGAGAGGGGAGCTTACTTCATGACTGGGGAGAGGAGAGAGAGGGGAGCTTACTTCATGACTGGGGAGAGGAGAGACGGGAGCTTACTTCATGACTGGGGAGAGGAGAGAGAGGGGAGCTTACTTCATGACTGGGGAGAGGGGAGACGGGAGCTTACTTCATGACTGGGGAGAGGAGAGACGGGAGCTTACTTCATGACTGGGGAGAGGAGAGAGAGGGGAGCTTACTTCATGACTGGGGAGAGGAGAGAGACGGGAGCTTACTTCATGACTGGGGAGAGGAGAGAGAGGGGAGCTTACTTCATGACTGGGGAGAGGAGAGAGAGGGGAGCTTACTTCATGACTGGGGAGAGGAGAGACGGGAGCTTACTTCATGACTGGGGAGAGGAGAGAGAGGGGAGCTTACTTCATGACTGGGGAGACGGGAGCTTACTTCATGACTGGGGAGAGGAGAGAGGGGAGCTTACTTCATGACTGGGGAGAGGAGAGACGGGAGCTTACTTCATGACTGGGGAGAGGAGAGGGGAGCTTACTTCATGACTGGGGAGAGGAGAGAGGGGAGCTTACTTCATGACTGGGGAGAGGAGAGAGAGGGGAGCTTACTTCATGACTGGGGAGAGGAGAGAGAGGGGAGCTTACTTCATGACTGGGGAGAGGAGAGAGAGGGGAGCTTACTTCATGACTGGGGAGAGGAGAGAGAGGGGAGCTTACTTCATGACTGGGGAGAGGAGAGAGAGGGGAGCTTACTTCATGACTGGGGAGAGGAGAGAGAGGGGAGCTTACTTCATGACTGGGGAGAGAGACACACATACAACACCATAAACAACAAACAAACAAACAAAACTAATTCTCCCCACAGAACATATCTATCGACTTCCGATAGACAGATGGGTTATATAACTATAAACATATATATCTTCATTATATCATTTCTTTCCCCTGTATAATAATCTATGTCCTCCATACCTCATACCATGATAATATATATATATATATATATATATATATATATATATATATATATATATATATATATATTATCAAGTTTACTTCATGACTTCATATATATTCATTTACTTCATATATATATATATATATATATATATATATATATATATATATATATATATATATATATATATATATATATTCCTATGAGTCCAGGGGAAAATGAAACACGAAAAGTTCCCAAGTGCACTTTCGTGTTATAATCACATCATCATCAGGGGAGACACAAGAGAGAAATATGACAGTCACTTGATATACATCGATATACATTTTCCCCGTGGACTCATAGGAATATCTTGATCACGCGCAAAATTGTGATCCTTTCCAATGTATATATATATATATATATATATATATATATATATATATATATATATATATATATCACTTGACCTTTGACACAGGTGTAGCCACCCATGACCCCCAGACACTGACCTTCACTCCCATCTATGTTCCCTTTATATGACCTTACCTTGTATGTTGACCTTATGCTGCTAATTAACCTTTGACCTTATGTTAATAGTTAATCTTTGACCTTATGGCGCTAATTAACCTCCCGACCTCTGCTAATTAGCCTTACCTGAGGTCATTTTACCTCTAACCTCACAAACCGATTTCAAATTTGACCTTTGACCTCACCTCCATATTTTCTTTAATCGCCTGACCTTTAAAGCAATCGTTAACTGAGCTCTGACCTCCAATGGGGCACTTTAACCTCTCATCTCGGACCCGCGAACTACCCTTGAACACG